>NW_012101920.1:231232-245966 GCF_000951045.1 Mandrillus leucophaeus
CTCCTGCCTCAGCCTCCAGAGTAGCTGGGATTACAGGTGCCCACCACCACGCCTGGCTAAGTTTTGTATTTTTAGTAGAGATGGGGTTTCACCATGTTGTCCAGGTTGGTCTCAAACTCCTGGCCTCAGGTGATCTGCCCATCTTGGCCTCCCAAAATGCTGGGATTACAGGTGTGAGCCACTACACCCTGCCATTATGCATTATCTTACCTATGGCTGCTTTCCTATTACGATTTCAGAATTCAGTAGTTTCACTAGACCATAAGGCCAACAAAGCCTAAAGTATATGCTCTCTGGTCCTTTGTAGGAAAAGTCTGCTGACTTCTCTACACAAAGGGAACCACAAGTGCAAAAGCCTCGAGGCTGGGTGTTTCAGGTGAGCCAATGGGCATCACACAAGTGCTTATTTTGTGTGGTTCTCCAGGCCCCTTGTGAGGTCAGTTGTGTGTGGCTTTCCAGCCCATTAAGATGAGAAGATCCCTCTAGGACAGAAATGATGCCACAGGCTGTAAGAGTTAAAGAAAGAGGAAAGAAACATGAAACATGGCTTGGCAGTTAAAGACAGGTTTACTTTAGGTAAAACCTGAGAGGGGCTTCTGGCCGATTTCAGTCAGGAGCACTTTCTCTTACAGACAAAGAGTACATATTGGTTTTAGGGTGAGGGGCTTAATACAAGCTTGGAATGTTTCTGTGTGAGAGAGAAGTTTAATGGTGGGGTTGGAATGTCTCTGGGAGGAGGAGAGGTTATCTTGGGGCAGAGAGCTTTTCTGGCCGGAGGGGGTTATCTCAAGGCTGGGATCTTCCCCGTTGGAGGGGGCTTATCTTGGGGCTAGCATGTCTCTGGTCAGGGAAGAGTTTGGAATGTTTCTTGTTGAAGATGTTATTTGTGGTTTATGGTCATTCTGACCTTAGCCATCAGGCTGATGCCCTTTGGGTTTAGGCGATTTTTTTTTATTAAGATGAACTTTAGAATGGGGGACTTGTCCAAGATGGTAATGCTCCTGCTCTGTCACAGGCCTCTTCTGGAACACAAGCTAATGGAATAGGGGATATACAGCAGGAACTGGCTATGTGAAACGGCTGTGTTTTCGAGCTATTTTAAAGTACCCAACAGTTAACTCATTCATTATGGTCATTGAATTATTATCTTGGCCTCACAGGGAGCTTAGCAGGAGCCATTGAGGAACCTTGCTTATCTTGTAGTCTGAAGAACTCCCTCTTATTCTCAAGAGACCTCCTACTCTATATCCTACACTATATCTCTATGTATCAAGCCCCCAAATCATGGAACTCTTCTTTCTCATCAAAATGTTGTTTAGGAAGTCAGAAACCTGGATGCCTCATGTCCCAATTCCATCAGTCAGGCATCCAAGAAAAATCCATTAAGGACTGGACATCTGCCAGGACCAACATCGAGGCACCTAAATATATAAAGCAGATATTAACGGAACAGAAGGGAGAGACTGATGACAATATGGTCATCAGCTCTGTAGCCTTGGGAAAGTCACTCAACCTCTCTGAGACAAAACTTCCAGGTCTTAAAGTGGAGATGATAATGCTACTTGTGTTGGTGTAAGCATTGAATGATATAAAGCAGAGGTAGGCAGACTCCAGCCTGCAGACCAAATCTATCCAGCTACTAGTTTTTATTAAAGCCCATGAGCTAAGAATGTTTTCTTCCTTCTCATTTTGAAATGGTTACATTTTAAATGGTTATATAAGTACCTACATAATAGACTCATTTTTGCCTCTGGCCTGGAAAGCCTTGATTCTTTACTACCTGACCCTTTAAGAAACAGTATATTAACACTTGATATAAAGCATGTGGGCACAGAAAAAAGACTCAATCCATATTAACTAGTACTGTTTCAATTCTGAAGGAATTAAGTTATCCTCAATGCCTTAATATGTAGCCCTCAAGTACGTCAAGCATACCTTTAAAGTAACCATTAATAACTAATAATTGGATGGGATTCACCATGTCCTGAGCACTGGCCCATCTCCTGTATACATAGCAATTCATTTAATCCTCAAAACTGCTCCAAGAGGTAAGTCCTATCCCCATTTGAAAAAAGAGGGAACAGAGACACAGAGAGGCTCAGTGTCTTCCTAAGTTCCCATAGCTAGTGAGTTATGAACTAGCATTCAAATCTAGGCTGGATTTCTCCAGACTCTGCTAGTAACTCCTAGACTCTGCTGCACTTGACATAGTGTCTAGCCCCCAGAGGTGTTCAGTAAACACATGCAGTAGTGTTTACTAAGCCACCCACCTACTGAGACCTAGTGTCTAGCCCCCAGAGGGTGCTCAGTAAACACTTGATGACAGCGTGCATGTGCAGAGTCTGTGAGCACAAAGAGCAACCCAGTGGACTGTGGGGCTTGGAACACGAGGGCAAAGTTTGTGTCCATCAGAAACCAGTTCCTGGGTGTGACAGCTAGGAGCATTTCCACACAGCCACTTGGGTTCCTCCTCTGGTGGTTGATGCTCCTCCTGACCCCAATAAAAGTGAACATTTATTGCATTCAAGATATGTCTGCATTCCATACATAATTTTAATTTCTTCTGTCAGAGTGCATCAGGTTGTTCCAATTATAATGTGCACTTACAGATGAGGAAAGTGAAACACAGAGCATTTGAGTGGCCCAGTGAAATGCAGATAATACATGGTCGGCGTAGCTGTTCTCACACCCAGGTCTGTGCAGCTGCAGGGCTGGACCTCTCAGCCGTAGTGCAGGGTGGGGCATTGTAACTGGCTGCTCGGCCTTATTTATGAACATGCTGGCTACCATGAGCTTCCAGAGACCCTAGTGAACATATTCCAAATTCACAAAACTGCAGGATGGGGCAACGATTCACATTTCCTTTGTGAGCCTTCTCTTTTAAAAGCATACCCTTTGACACATTTCAGCACATGGCTCTGCAAAAGTTTGCAGTTAATATCCTCTCCCAGAAGCCATCTGGGGGGCAATTCAGGTTCACCTGAGAGCACACATTGGGTGGCCATCATCTCCATCCATTTTTTTTGATAGGGGAGGGATGCTGATGCCAACTGCTTACCTCAGTAGAGGACCCCTCCCCAGGAGAGAAGTCTTAATGCCAGGAACGATGTCCAAACATAAGGTGAATGGGTGACTTCTGGGGCGAGGGGCGGATGGTGTGCTGTTGCCGGGAGGGGAACAGTTGGGAAGGAGAGATGAGAGCTCACCCTGCAGCAGCCATAGCAGAATCGGTTTGTTGTGGAGATCAGCTTTAGTTAATTTCTCTGTCCCATTACCTTGCTCAGGAGTTTCATAGTTGCAAAGAACCTACTCAAAAGAGGAAAATATGTTTCCTTATGCAAAAAGGAAAGTATGTTCATTCATTTAGTAAACATACTTACCTAGGTACTCTGGGCCACACACCGTGCCCTCTGGAAATTTACTGGGAATAAACAAGGTTATTGCAGATGACAAGATTTTTCTTGGGCCCCTTTGTGTGGCTTGCAGCAGGAGGCACTCCATCTACTTGGCTCGCCAAGCTGTGTCTGGCTTGCACTCCATGGATCCCCTGGCCACCACAAATGCATGCTTAGCCACTGGTGGGAAGGGGTGTGTGAGTGAACAACTGTGGGGTCCAGCCAGCCGTTCCAAAAGCTGGCACAGGGGTAGGCTCCATGCTGGGCTTGTGGCTGGACCAGGCATGTCACCCCAAGGGGAATGTGGTGACACACAGCCAGGGGTGCCCACAACCCCAAAGCCCCAGAAGGGGTGTTAAATATGCTAATTAACTCTTTCAGTACTCCCGTCCACTGTCCGATGGACGGTGGTGTGTTAACAGCTCGGTCAGCCCCTTGCCCTGCTCTAGCCCACAGCTCCAGGGTAAGCTTGGTCCCATTACTGCTTTCCGTCACATGGGGTGGCTGCCCTCTGCCAGCAGAGGGCTGAGAGCCACGGTGTTACAGCCCTCTGAGTACCCACATTTGGTGGGTACCAAGTTCTTGTCCCACATCCAAGAAGAATGAGGTCATGCTGACAATTGAAAGGTGATGAGGGTGGAGAATTTTATTGAATGATAAAACAACTCTCAGAGGAGAGGGGATGGGCAAGTAGTCTCTCACCCTTAGTCAGGTCATCTCTCTCAGTGTGGTTGAGTCTGGGGTTTTTATAGGCACAGGATCAGGAAGGGGCGGGGCCATAGATACTATTGAAAAAGGCCACATTTGATTGGTTAAAAAGCATTCAGAAAGAACCGATCAGGAAAGGATGGGCAAATAGGAATAGAAATTCTCACTCTTCTGTTCTGGGTCATGGATTTCATCCGGAACCAGTAGTCCAGTCTTTCAGCCTTCAGGCTGTTTGGGCTTGAAGGTGGCGTTTCACCGGGGACCCACCTCTGTCTGCCTCCTGCCACTGTCACAGATAGCGCAAGGTGCTGTGAAGAGTTTGAAACACAGTAGTGCACAACAGAGGAGGCATGAAAGAGGAGGTCAAGGGAAGTGTCTCTGGGGAGGTAGCAGCTGAGCTTAGGTGTAAATGATGGAGCCACCCTGTTTGAAAATTTGGGTGAAGACTTTCCAGACAGAGGGAATAGCAAGTACAAGTGCTCTGAGGCAGGACTTTGCATGGTGCAGCAGCAGAAGAGAAGGCTGCAGCAGCAGGTGGAAGTTAGCAAGCAGGAGGCTTGGGAGACCAGGCTGGAGCAGGGCCTTGAAGCCACCATCTGGATTTTCTCCTAGGAGCCACAGACAGTCCTTGGAGGGACAAAGCAGCCTGTGCATGTTAGAGTATCCCCAGGAGGGACAAGAGGCCTGGGTGACCAGGCTGTCTTTCGGGTCCCCAGCTTGTCTTTCTGTGCCTTTGGCTTGCGTTGACAAAAAGAGTCAAACTCTGTAAAATGTTTGAGGAGGTTTATTCTGAGCCAAATATGAGTGACCACGGCCTGTGACACAGCACCAGGAGATCCTGAGAATACATGCCAGGTTACAGCTTCATTTTATACATTTTAGGGAAGCATAAGACACCAGTCAATACATGTGTGAACCCCAAATATATGAGACAGGTCTCAATGAACTTAGAAAGTTAATTTTGCCAAAGCTAAGGGTGTACCCATGACACAGCCTCAGGGGTCCTGATGACATATGGCCAAGGTGGTTGGGATCATTTAGTTTTATACATTTGAGGGAGACATGGGACATCAATCGGGGTGTGTAAGATGTGCGTTGGTTCAGTCTGGAAAGGTGGGACAACTCAAAGCAGGGAGGGGCTTCCAGGTCATAAGCCGATAAGAGACAAACAGTTGCATTCCTTGGAGTATCTGACTGGCCTTTCCAAAAAAAGCAATCAGATATGCATTTATCTCAGTGAGCAGAGAGAGAGGACTTTGAGTTCCGTCTGTCCTTTGTCTGCAGGGAATTTCCTCGTGGACAAATTGTGAGGGAGGTATGTAGCTTTTTTACTCTGGTAGCTACAGAATAGAAAGGGAGGCAGGTTTGCCCTAAGCAGTTCCCAGCTTGCCTTTTCCCTTTGTCTTAGTTATTTTGGGTTCCGGGGTTGATGTATATTATACATCTTACATGTGCTAAAGGAAAATGTCCCCTCTGGAAAGGCAGAGATAACACAAAGGTGGGGGGTGGGGGGGCAGGAACAGCGGGGAGGGGAGCTTCCAGGTCACAGGTGAATTCAAAGATTTCCTGAATTCCTGATTGGTGATTGGTTGAAAGAGTTTATCTAAAGACCTGAAATCAATAGAAGAGAGTGTCTGGGTTAAGGCGTTGTGGAGACCAGGTTCTTATTATTATGCAGATGAAGCCTCCAAGTTGCAGGCTTGAGAGAGAATAGATCGTAAATGTTTCTTATCAGGCTTAAAAAGGTGCCAGACTTAGTTATTTCTCTCCTGGATCAGGAAAAAAGACCTGGAAAGGCAAGAGGATTCTCTACAGAATGTAGATTTTCCTCACAAGTGACAGCTTTGCAAGGCCATTTCAAAATATGTCAAAGAAATATATTTTGGGGTAAAATACTTCAATTCCATTCAGAGCCTGCTATCTGTCACGTTGGCATCTTACTGGTAGAGTCGGCTTTGTCAGTGCTAAGGTCTCTGTTTTAATGTTCATGCTGGTCAGTTGTGCCTGAATTCCAAAGGGCGGAGGTATAACGAGGCCTGTGTGACCCGCATTCCCATCATGGCCTGAACTCATGTTTCAGGTTAGCTTTAGTACACCTTTGGCCAAGAGGAGCGGTCCATTCAGTTAGCTGGGGGCTTAGAATTTTGTTTTTGGTTTGTATTTGTCACCTTCCAGTCTCAGGATAGCCAGCACAGCTGCTGCATTTGAGGCAGGAGAGCATGGGGCTGGAGGCACGTCTGCTGCACCCACAGAACAGACAAGAAGTTACCGCCTTTTCCAGAAACCCCAGCGAGCTCCCGCATCCACGCCACTGGCCAAGCGGACACCCGGCTGTGGGGAGGCCAGGGGATCAAGCACCCAACAAGGGACACGGCCTTGCCAGTCCTAACATATCTCACAGCGGGGCATGTGGACCTGCTGTAAGGAATTGGGGTGCTAAGGGCAAGACGAAGTGAGGACCAGCCCTTGAGGCTGGCAGAGAAGAAACCTCAGGCCACGGTGCTCAGGCATATATTAGAGCCCTGTCCCAAGGGCACAGAGAACAGCTGGGAGCAGGGCCCCTCTCACCCTATCCCACCCCGCCTCCAGCTGTGGTGGGGAGAGAAAGTTCTGGGTTAGGCTCCAAGGTCTAGGGAGCCCACGTGGTCTGCCCCCGCCTACGTGGAAGGCTGCGCTCAGGTGGGCCTCGGCGTTAGGAAAGGCAAGTGCTCCCTCTTGTGGTCGCTCTAGGGCAGCCCGGCGTCCTCCCGGCCATGCGGCAGTCGCAGGTCTCCAGGAAGCAGGGGTGATCCCTCCTCCCCAGCCCTGCGCAGGCCTCGAAGGCGAAGAGAACCAACGATGCTGGTGAGAGCCAACCTTGATTGGGCACTTCTGGTATGCCAGGCGCCCTTCTGTGCACTTCGTAAATATCAATTCAGTCCTCTTAACTCGGCCAGGTTGGTCCCATTCATGTGTCCATTTTAATGATTGGGCCATTTGCCCAATATTATCCGCTGCAGAGATTGAACGTAAGTCCACCTCACAGTAAGGCTGTGCTCCCAGCTCCTGAATTTGGGAGCTGTAGAATGTGTGCTTAAAGACTACACCTGGGGGACAATTGCATCGATCAGGAATTATGTTTCTTTACTGTTTTTAATTTGTGTATTTAAAAAGGCTCCACCAAAATTTCTTTTTTTTTTTTTTTTTTTTTGAGACAGTCTTGCTGTGTCACCCAGGCTGGAGTGCGGTGGCACCATCTTGGCTCACTGCAACCTCTGCCTTCTGGGCCCAAGCGATTCTCCTGCCTCAGCCTCCGAGTAGCTGGGACTACAGGCACCTGCCACCACGCCCAGCCAATTTTTGTACTTTTAGTAGAGACAGGGTTTCACCATGTTGGCCAGGCTGGTCTCGATCTCTTGACCTCATGATCTGCCTGCGTCGGCCTCCCAAAGTGCTGGGATTACAGGCATGAGCCACCGTGCCCGGCCCCGAAATTTCTTCTTGTGGGGACTTAAGGAGTCCGTGGATGTAGTTTAGACATCCCTGAAACTGGAAACAAAATGCTGGATTCATGTCTGCACATTTCCTTTGGTAAAGGCCTAGAGCAGCTGTCAGAGGGCAAAGGCATGGGAACCCAAAGAAGGTGAAGAGCTCCACTGCCCGTTTATTCTTTCATAGACTCTCAGAGGGGGCCGGATGGAACTGATTAGAAAGTGCTTGTCACAAAAACCCATCTGAGCCCTAACTGACTTGTGATGAACTTACGTTTTGCATAAATCAGCTTTTGTTTAGCTCTTGGGTTTGACACTTAATGAGAGCCTCTCAGAGGCTGAGGAAAGCCAAAGCCATTCCATATTTTTAAAAAAGTTTAAGGCAAAAAGGGATGTCAAAATTGTGGTAAAATATAAGTGTTTGTTTAACAAAGTAATGCTTTTTGCATAAGATTCAATGATGATACATTTAAGTTTGTTTATAGATAATGTCCAAAGTCTAAACTGGAGGATTCTGTGAATAAGTGGCCTGGGCCAAATTATCCTTCTGCCATAAAAGGTGCCAGGTAGCTGAATGATGTCAACCCAGGTGCTGGCTTCAGAGATGACAAAACATCCACCCCCTTTCTAATTCCCAGAGAAGCGGAGAGAGCCCAGGTCACCCCCACTTCAGAGAAGCAGGTGCCTCGGGGTATTGGGGAAGTACCCAAGGCAGGGGCCAGGTCCAGGGGAGGGAAAAAGGAGCATAAGGTAACCTCCCCTGCACCTCCCCAGGTTTAATTCACATTACTCTGGAGTCAGGGTTTGGTTTGAGGCTAAATCCCCACAAATCCAACCCACATTCAAAGGGATGCACCAAAGCTCGTTCCAGGAAACAGAAAAGATGATTTCGAGTTTCCAGCTGTTTGGGCAATCAAGGAAATATTCAGGACTTTGAATTTGGTTTCTGTTTCTGCTCCTCTTTGGCTGTGTGACTTTGGGTTAACCTCTTTGACCTTCAGATTCTTCGCTAGCTTTCTAGGTAGTTGTAGGAATCGGTGAGGTTCATTCAGCCTGCACTGAGCGGGGCTGAGTGCTGGGGAGCTGGCTCGTGCTTGGAAAGACAGAATGTTCTGTTAACTCTCATATACACACACAAACTGCTCACAAAGGCACGTGGGGACAGAGCAGACTTTACTGAAGGTTTGGATCAGTAACCAAAGACATCTTACAATTGAAAGCTGCATCTCCCTCATCTTCAAAAGGCTCCCGGCTATGTTCACCATCTGGCTCCAGCCCCTGGCCCTGTTGTCCAGCTCATCTTTCCTCTCCTCCCCTCCTCATCCCCTCTCCTCTCCCGTCCTCTCTTTGCAGTGTTCCCTCTTCCAAATTCCTCTTTACTTCTAGCACAGGGCAGTTCAGCCTCTTTTGGTGGCCTGACTCCCAGGGTCACTGCTAACAGCTGTGCAAATGTAAAGCCAGGTCGTACCAATTACATCATGGTCCATAGCAGGGGGCCACAAACTGCAACCCACCACCCAATGTGGCCCACTACCTGTTTTTGCAAATAAAGTTTTATTGCAACACAGCCACACCCATTCACTCGCTTATTGTATATGGCTCCTGATGCTATACAACTCCAGAGTTGGATAGTTGTGACGGAGACCATATGGTCCATAGACTTAAAATATTGACTCGGCTGGGCGCGGTGGCTCACGCCTGTAATCTCAGCACTTTGGGAGGCCGAGGTGGGCGGATCACGAGGTCAGGAGATCGAGACCATCCTGGCTAACCCGGTGAAACCCCGTCTCTACTAAAAAAGACAAAAGAATTAGCCGGGCAAGGCGGCGGGCGCCTGTAGTCCCAGCTGCTCGGGAGGCTGAGGCAGGAGAATGGCGTGAACCTGGGAGACGGAGCTTGCAGTGAGCCGAGATCGCGCCACTGCACTCCAGCCTGGGCAACAGAGCGAGACTCCGTCTCAAAAAAAAAAAAAAAAAAAAATTGACTCTCTGTCCATTTATAATTCAACATTTTAATTAATTGCCTAGAACGTGTGGTAAACTGGCTAGAGAGACTGGTTAAGGGTCACTGTCTGCATTTCTTCCAGTAACATAAAGTCACATCGGTTAAGCCGATCTAGCCCCTGCTAGGACCAGGCTATCAGCCTGGCTCTGGAGACAGACAGATGCCCAGTAATTTCTGCCTGCCCTCAAGAAGCTTGAAATCAAGTTGGTGAGAATATTGTACGATGTTTAAGAGGCACAGAAAAGGGATGAGGTCATCCCCAGGAGGGCTGACCCCTGCAGGCCTCTGAGCCAGCTGGGTTTGGCCATGGGAGGCAGAGTTCAGAGGGCAGGAGGGAGGCTGGAGTATTTCTCCCCTCCCCTTCTGCCTCAAGAAGCACCTCTGCAGATGCCTGGGCCCAGAATTGCCCAGCGTTTCACAAAAAGCTACAAATATGGATTTTGTATGAATTCTTCCCATTTGTAAATGTTAGCATTGGTGATTCAAATATTATTCAAGCTTTTTTAGCTCCATGGGCTTACAGTTTGTGGCTTCTGGACAGAAGTCATTGATACTGTCCCTGGTTTAAAATTCCTATGAGTCTGATACAACGTCTGTGGACAGCAAAACTGTACACACCCACATCCTATGATACACCAGTTCCACCCCGACATATCTTTACTCTGGACAATCTCCCATTCCAGCATGCTGGAGCCGTACTCAAGGAGACTCGTAACAGCATCTGTGTGTAACAGAGAAATATTCGGAACCATTAAAGTGTCCATCGACGGGAGAGTGGAGAAATGCCTTGTGACATATTTGCAGTAAGAACAACTACAGCTTCATTGATGTACATGGATATGGAGTTCTCATTAGGGAGGAGGAGTCAGGCTGGTGGGACAAAGGGAAAGCAAAAAGAGAAAGATAAGCTGTAAGTCTGCCTTTCCAGGACACAATGCAGGACCATGGACCTCTTGCACAATATAACTCACAGTCTTCCTGTGCCCAGCTATTACCAGACCCTTGGCTGATAGAAAAATGCAAGTTAGCTCCCCGCAACCTTGGTGTTATCAGTACAGCACGTAGCCCTCTCCAGCCTAAGCACCAACCTATAAAATCTCTAGCAAGCTTTGTCCGTTTGCAGTCAACTCCCCTCTTGCTGACCTGCCCATTGCTTCCTTGCCACACTTTCTCCAATAAATCTGCCTTTCTTTACCTACAGCTATCTTGTAAATTATTTTCACCACCTGTATGACACCAACCCCAGAGAGTCGCAACCCACGATGATGGACAAACCTCAAAACATTATTTTAGAATGAGAAAAGCATAGTATCTTACTTATATAAAGTTTTAAACATGAAAGCAATAATATCTATTGCACAGGGATATACATGCATATGTTCTATAAATGTAAAGGCAAATGTGGGAAAAACAAACATTGTATTTAGGATTATGGAACCTCTGGGATGAGAGAGAGAAGAATGGAGTGGGCAGGTTATTCACAGGGACCAATTTTATCTGTCATGCTTTGTTTCCTAAAAAAAAATCAACCATGGGCACCTGAGGGGCTCCCTAAGGTAATAGATGATTTCTTAATCTGGGGGCTGGTTTCAATTTGGGAAAATTCATTGAGCCAATCATTTATGATATGTATAGTTCTCTGCACATGTGTAATTTTTCTTTTTTCTCTTTTTGAGACAGAGTCTTGCTCTGTCACCCAGGCTGGAGTGCAGTGGCATGATCATAGCTCACAGCAGCCTCCAACTCCTGGGCTCAGGTGATCCTCCCTCCTCAGCCTCCTGAGTAGCTGGAACTACAGGCACACATCACCATGCCTGGCTATTAAAAAAAAAAAAATTGTTTGTAGATACAGGTTTTCACTATGTTGCCCAGGCTGGTGTTGAACTTCTGGCCTCAAGCAATAATCTTGCCTCAGTCTCCCAAAGTTCTGGGGTTACAGGCATGAGCCACTGCATGAGGCCTGATTTTTCAATACAAACCTATTGATATAATTTGGATATTTGTCCCTGCTCCAATCTCACATCAAATTATAATCCTGAATGCTGGAGGTGGGGCCTGGTGGGAGGTGGGGTCATGGGGGTTGATTCCTAATAGCTTGGTGCTGTCTTTGCAATAGTGAGTGTCAATGAAGAGTGTCAAACACTGCAAAATATTTGAAGAGATTTATCCTGAGCCAAGTTTGAGGGACCAATGGCCCTATGACACAGCCCCAGGAAATCCTGAGAATATGTGCCCAAGGTCGTCCGGATACAGCTTGATTTTATGCATTTTAGGGAGATGTACCAATCAATGCATGTGAGATACATTGGTTTTGTCTGGCAAGGTGGGATGACTGGAGAACTGGAAGAGGCGGGGTTCCAGGTCATAGGCGGAGTCAAAGATTTTCTGATTGGCAATTGGTTTAAAGAGTTATTATTTAAAGACCTGGAATCACAGATGGAGTGTCTGGAGTAAGATAATAGGTTGTAGAGACCCAGGTTTTATCATGCAGATAAAGCCTCCCAAAGCAGGCTTCACAGAGAATAGATTGTAAATGTTTCTCATCAGACTTATTGTCTGTTCTATCCATCTTAAGATCCCTGTTTTGATGTTAATGTTGGTCAACCATGCTTGAATTCCAAAGGGAGGGGGAGGCATGTCTGACTTTCACTTCCCATGATAACCTGAACTCGTCTTTCTGGTTAATTTTAGAATGCTCTTGGCCAAGGGGAGGGTTTATCAGTAGGTTGTGGGGCTTAGAATTTTATTTTTGCTTTACATGCATGATCTGGTCATTTAAAAGTGTATGGCACCTCCTCTCCCTCTCTTCTTATAAATTACCTAGTCTCAGGTATTTCTTTATAGCAATGCAAGAATGCCCTAATACATGTGTTGTAGAAAAAACAAAACAAAACAACAACAAAAAAAATGGGTTCTTGTCACATGACCAGGAAAGATTAGGCCCACAGACACTTTGAAGGGTGAGGGAGAATGGAATTTATTAGGCGAAAAGGAAAAATAAATCTCAGTAAAGCGGGAGAGAGTCCCACTAGAAGGCTTCCCGCCTCATAGTTTGAATCCCAGGTTACGATTCAGGAACAGGAGATGCCAGGCTCCTTTCCCTTGCAAACGGCACGAACTCCTTGAGACTCCACCCCATCCTCCCAGTGCTCAGGCAGGTCAGAGATTCTCCAGGACCTGCAGTCCGGGTTTTTCAGCCTTCAGGCCATTTTAGGCTTGAAGATGGAGTTTCATCGGGGGACCCTTGGCTGTCTCCTGTCTCTGTCACATGTATTAAATAACTTAAGTCATAAAACAAATTTGGACCAAGCTGGGTAGTCAGCCTTTCTGGTACACAGGTTGAGCATCCAGAATCTGAAAATCTGAAACACAAAATGCTCCAAAACTCAAAATGGTTTAAGTGCTGATGCTGTACTCAAAGGAAATGCTACAATGAACATTTCAAATGGTCAGATTTGGGACCCTCAGCTACTCAGTGTAATACAAGTATCACCAAATCTGAGAAACTCTGAAGTCTGAAACACTTCTGGTCCCAATCATTTTGGATAAAGGCTACTCAACTTGCATTATCCTCTGCTCTTTATCATAGGCTTAAAATACTTAATAATGAAATCCAATGAACCTATAAATGCTCGGCAGTGGCCTGGCTGCAAGGTGAGACCATGAAAAGTTTATTCTTCACAGTGACGTGGCTGCATATCTAGTAGGTTGCTTTATGATAGGAAATGTATAATAAAAACAGGCTTCAGAATAAGATAGATGTGCTGTCTTGAGCTCTTCACATTACCTTTCTGAGCCTCAGTTTCTTCATCTTTCAAATGCGGAGGATAATGCCAGCCTCATGGCTCAACGCTGGCTGTCCACGGGCCCTCCAGGAAAGGGAGCTCTAGTCCTTTGCAAGGAACAGAGGGCTGAGAAAACCGTATGTGATGGCATCAGAGACGCCAGTGTGTGGGAAGCTTCTGCTAAGTCAGCAGCATCAGGGATTTGCAGGATAGCCTGACCAGGAAGCACATTCCTTCCCCCAGTACTTCCTTCCTGCTGATGGAATTGACATGGGCTGGAATAGCGGAACACACGCTCACACATACACACACGTATGCACACAGCATCTCGCTGGGTTTGATGGATGCGATGCATTGATTGAAATACGGTGATTCATCCACATGATTTGTAGGATGGCCTGACCAGGAAGCATGTTCCTTCCCCCAGCACTTCCTTCTTTCTGACAGAATTGACATGGGCTGGAATAGTGGAATACACACTCACACAGACACACAGTACGCACACAGCATCCCACTGGGTTTGATGGATACGATGCATTGATTGAAATAGTATGATTCATCAGCATGAGGATGGAGGTTCATTCTCTGAGCTTGTCAGGAGGAAAAGTGACAGGGCCCAGCAAGCAAGTTCTGGAATACTGGTTCTCAATCAGGGATAATTTTTTTTCCCCCAGCAGTCATTTGGCAAACTCTGGAGATATGTTTGATGGTTAGAATTCAGGAGATGCTACTGGCATCTAGTGGGTAGAGCCCAGGGATGCAGCTAAACGATCTATAATGCACCGGACAGGCCCTCTAGAAAAAAAATTATCTGGTCCAAAATGTCAATAGCACCAACGTGGAGGCCCTTTAGAGAGGACCTAGGGGAGAGAAACCTCTTGGTTTATTGGAGGCGCTGACATCCCATCCAGGACATGCAAATGGCCCATTAGGAATTAGAAGTATCTTCTAAAGGGCAGCTTTTCTGGAGTTCTGTCTGCAGAGAACACCTGCCCAACCCACTCTTATGACCAGGGCCTGCCATGTGTGGGAGCCTGGGGGCAAGAGATGGCTCTTTCAGCCTGAACTGGTCACCAAGAGCTCAGGGGCTGGTCTTCAAGGCAATCCAGGACCCTAACAAGGGCATGTGTGGACGCACTCCAGCCTTGGCATCCTCATCCATTTGATTCCTAATATTGCAAATGTGAGTTTGGCCCACTCTGGAGTCATAGCTTACCCTGCAGGTTCATTTAACATTATCATGTGTATAGCCCCACAGGCTGTCCCTGTTCCCAGGTGGGCTTGGCTGGGTTCTCTGTGCAGGGTCTCACCAGGCCGAAGCGAATGTGTTGGCCGGGCTGCACTCACATCTGGAAACTCAGGGGAAGAATTC
>NW_012101920.1:246016-313222 GCF_000951045.1 Mandrillus leucophaeus
TAGGCTTAAAATACTTAATAATGAAATCCAATGAACCTATAAATGCTCGGCAGTGGCCTGGCTGCAAGGTGAGACCATGAAAAGTTTATTCTTCACAGTGACGTGGCTGCATATCTAGTAGGTTGCTTTATGATAGGAAATGTATAATAAAAACAGGCTTCAGAATAAGATAGATGTGCTGTCTTGAGCTCTTCACATTACCTTTCTGAGCCTCAGTTTCTTCATCTTTCAAATGCGGAGGATAATGCCAGCCTCATGGCTCAACGCTGGCTGTCCACAGGCCCTCCAGGAAAGGGAGCTCTAGTCCTTTGCAAGGAACAGAGGGCTGAGAAAACCGTATGTGATGGCATCAGAGACGCCAGTGTGTGGGAAGCTTCTGCTAAGTCAGCAGCATCAGGGATTTGCAGGATAGCCTGACCAGGAAGCACATTCCTTCCCCCAGTACTTCCTTCCTGCTGATGGAATTGACATGGGCTGGAATAGCGGAACACACGCTCACACATACACACACGTATGCACACAGCATCTCGCTGGGTTTGATGGATGCGATGCATTGATTGAAATACGGTGATTCATCCACATGATTTGTAGGATGGCCTGACCAGGAAGCATGTTCCTTCCCCCAGCACTTCCTTCTTTCTGACAGAATTGACATGGGCTGGAATAGTGGAATACACACTCACACAGACACACAGTACGCACACAGCATCCCACTGGGTTTGATGGATACGATGCATTGATTGAAATAGTATGATTTATCAGCATGAGGATGGAGGTTCATTCTCTGAGCTTGTCAGGAGGAAAAGTGACAGGGCCCAGCAAGCAAGTTCTGGAATACTGGTTCTCAATCAGGGATAATTTTTTTTCCCCCAGCAGTCATTTGGCAAACTCTGGAGATATGTTTGATGGTTAGAATTCAGGAGATGCTACTGGCATCTAGTGGGTAGAGCCCAGGGATGCAGCTAAACGATCTATAATGCACCGGACAGGCCCTCTAGAAAAAAAATTATCTGGTCCAAAATGTCAATAGCACCAACGTGGAGGCCCTTTAGAGAGGACCTAGGGGAGAGAAACCTCTTGGTTTATTGGAGGCGCTGACATCCCATCCAGGACATGCAAATGGCCCATTAGGAATTAGAAGTATCTTCTAAAGGGCAGCTTTTCTGGAGTTCTGTCTGCAGAGAACACCTGCCCAACCCACTCTTATGACCAGGGCCTGCCATGTGTGGGAGCCTGGGGGCAAGAGATGGCTCTTTCAGCCTGAACTGGTCACCAAGAGCTCAGGGGCTGGTCTTCAAGGCAATCCAGGACCCTAACAAGGGCATGTGTGGACGCACTCCAGCCTTGGCATCCTCATCCATTTGATTCCTAATATTGCAAATGTGAGTTTGGCCCACTCTGGAGTCATAGCTTACCCTGCAGGTTCATTTAACATTATCATGTGTATAGCCCCACAGGCTGTCCCTGTTCCCAGGTGGGCTTGGCTGGGTTCTCTGTGCAGGGTCTCACCAGGCCGAAGCGAATGTGTTGGCCGGGCTGCACTCACATCTGGAAACTCAGGGGAAGAATTCGCTTCCAAGTTCATTTGAGCTGCTGGCAGAGTCTGGCTCTTGGTGGTTTTAGGACGGAGGTCCCTGTGTCTTTGCTGGTTGGCTGCGGGGGGCCATCCTCTGCTCCCAGCGGCCTCGTGTATCTGCACAGCCAGCAAATATGCACCAAGTCCATCCATGTTTGGATCTCTCTGGCTTCCTCTTCCGCTGTCAGCCAGAGACAGTTTTCTGCTTTTCACAGCTGTGTGATAGATCAGGGTCATCCAGTCTCCCTCCCTGTCTCAAGGTCAGCTATGCCACATAACATGATCATGGGACTGTTGCATCCAACTCACAGATGCAGCTTCTGGGGTTAAGGGAGAACATCTTTTGGCACCATTTTTAGAATCCTGCCTATTACATGGGCTTCAAAGTCCTAAAGAATAGTCCGGTCTCTGCCAAGAATCCCATCAACACCATGACTGACTTCAGCAACAGCTTATTTACCACTACAGCAGATGACAGGGGTGCTTTGGGGCCCAGCTGGAGGGATGTCATCTGCCTGGAGCCAGGTTCTAGGACTCTGTTCCCTGCTTTTCGTGGGCTCTGCCTTCGAGGCCATAGTTCCAGAACCACCTTCCTATAACTCTCCAATACACCAGCCCTCTGGGCATTTCGCCCAGGATTTCTGTGTTGACTCTGTTGTGGCTTGTTTTCCAAAAGGGCTCATGTCCAACAAGTGCAAGCTTCTCCTTGGGTGGTGACACCTCCCCATCTCTGCAACTGGCTTATGTGACCTATTGGCATGACCCCGGTTGCCATTTATGCTTCACACATGTGTAGGAAGGGCTTTGCGAGTGGCCTTTCATGAGTGGAGATGGCTCTGTCTCCTCACATGACTATCAGCATGGAAGTCAGTAGGATGGAGAGTGATGGGTCTGGAGTGGCTACTGTCCCCACAGGTATTAACCAGTGACCATAGCAATGTCTCAGTAGAGGGTAATGAATAGTATCAGTAGATGGTGGCCGTGTTTCACTTTCTCAAGTCAGTCACAATAGTCTCAATTCAGTGCATTATTTATGGGCACCCACTACTAGCACAGCCTAGAGGTTTCATCAGGCATGCCAACTCCTACTGACGGTGGCAGCTTACCCAGATGCTTTTACCAAGATGAATAGTGAGGCTGCATTTGGCTGATTGGAAAAAATGCTGTGATTGATTAGTGATGTCTGCCATGGCCAGGGAGGGGATAAATAGGCAGGTGAGACAGGTTTGTCCATGAGCCTAGGCCCACTGAGGATG
Organism: Mandrillus leucophaeus; assembly: GCF_000951045.1. NCBI lineage: Eukaryota > Metazoa > Chordata > Mammalia > Primates > Cercopithecidae > Mandrillus > Mandrillus leucophaeus. The sequence continues at coordinate 248,849 of NW_012101920.1, forward strand.
AAGAGGTGAATGAGAGGGCTGCATTTTAATGGCTCAGAGCATAGAGTTTAAAATCAGAAAGGCTGGGATTCTGCACTCAGCTCTGCTCTGTATGTGGATGAGTTACCTAACTTTGCTGTGCCTCAGTCTTCTTATCTGTGAAATATGGACACTGATAATTGTGAGCATTAAATGAGAATGTAAATAAAGCACTTAGCATGGTGCCTGGAATGGAATAAGTGCACCTAAGACTGTTCACTATTGCACAAGGATCCCTCAGAGGGGCCAGGCATGGTGGCTAACACCTGTAATCCTAGCACTTTGGGAGGCCAAGGCAAGTGGATCATTTGAAGTGAGGAGTTCAAAACCAGCCTGGCCAACATGGTAAAACCCTATCTTTACTAAAAATACAAAAAAAAAAAAAAAAAAAATAGCCAGGTGTGGTGGCCAGCGCCTGTAATTCCAGCTACTCAGGAGGCTGAGGCAGGAGAATGGTTTGAACCTGGGAGGCAGAGGTTCCAGTGAGCCAAGATCGTGCCACTGCACCCCAGCCTGGACGACAGAGTGAGACTCCATCTCAATAAATAAATAAGTGTCTCTCAGAGGTTGACAGTCTTCTCAGGGAGACAGATATGCAGATAAATACAGGTAATAAGTATTAGAATTGCAGGATTGGGTACGGAGAGTGAGGCACAAGTAGGAAATGCTCACTCTCCTGAGGTGGACACTGTCTGCAAGGGGCTACATCAGCTGGCTACGGAAGGATGGGGAGCCGCTTGCTAGGTGGAAAAGAAAGGAAGGGACTTTCCAAGAGAGGGAGGTGGGCAAAGGTCACAGGGCTAGGAAATCAATGACAAGTTCAGAGAGGCACTGGGCATGGCAGAGGAGGGAGGGAGCTGAGGGGACAGCAGGAAGCAAATCTGGGCATAAGATGGGCCATGCTGTTGAGGACTGCATGAGCTGCACTAAGGGATCTGGCCCTAACTGGGTGTGTGTGTGTGTGTGTGTGTGTGTGTGTGTGTGTGTCTGTGTGTGTGTGTGTGTGTGTGTGTGTGTGTGTGTGTGTGTGTGTGTGTGTGTGTTAGAACACGGTTTGGCTGCCATAAGGGCGGATCCTGAAAGCGGAGGGGTGTGGACAAGGCAGGAAAGTTCTTTTCTCTTATCGACATTCCCCCGCTGGTGTAGCAGCTCTGCTGTGTGAGGTCTTAAGGGCTCTGCCTCCTTCTTCCTTGCTCTGTGTGTTAGTTATCCATCACTGCTTCACAAATTACTGCAGAACTTGGTGGGTCAGCGCAGCAGCCACAGTTATCGTCTCACAATTTCTGTGGGTTGGGAATCCAGTGTGATGAGGCTGGGTCTTCAGCTGCATGGTCTCCCATAGGCTGCAGTTGAGGTGTTGGCCTTGGTTGCCATCTTGTCTCAAGGCTTGACTGGGGAGAGCTTCCAGGCTCTCCCAGGCAGAATGCAGTTTCTTGCAGGGCATTGACTCGGGGCTGTTGGTGGACCTTAGTTCCTTTCAACCTTGGTCTTTCCAGCATGGTGACTTGCTTCGTCAAAGCATGCAAGCAAAGAAGGCGATAGAGAGAGAGAGAGACCGACCTAGCAAGAGAATGCAACCACAACAGAAGCCAGTCTCTTGAATAATCTTGTTAGTGACGTTCCATTCCATTTGCCACATTCTACTCATTAGAAGCAGGTCCCTAAATCCAGCCACACTCAGGGGCTGGGAGTTACATACCATGTGAATACCAGGAGGGGGAAATCACTGAGGACAGTTTCCAAAACTGCCTTCCACACTCTACCACCCCTTGAGTATGTCCTTGTCCACCTGAGACAAAATGTCTCAGTCATATGCACCTTCCAGCCCATGGGGAGAGATTAGAAAGGGGGTGCCCCTCGCTTTTAGCCCAAGACACAGAAATGACAAAGCAGCACTTCTGTTCACCTTGCATCGGCCTGAGCTTAGTCAGTGTCTCCTCTTGCCCGAGAGCTGGGCAGTTGCAGTCTTTAGCTGAGCCACCAGGTGCCTGCTTCAGAATTAGGGGTTCTATTTCCGGGACAGGAGAGAATGGAGACTGGAGAAAAGTGGCTATCTCTGCAACTCCAGGGCCTGCCAATTGGTGTTGGGGGCAGGACATAATCTCTTTCTTGTATAAAGTAGAAAAATTCTTTCCTTTCCTCCACAAATAGTCATTGAGCGTCTTCTGTGGGTCACACATGTGCCAGACACTATACAGAGTGGCGAAGGGAAGGGAATGGAGGGGAAAAGAAACAAAGAAACTCAGGCCTGTCCAGGTGTGTGCAGAGCTTGCAGCCTAGCTGGGGACAGATAGGAAATAACCCCGGACCTAAATGAACACGTAATTACACTGCGTCAGGTGTTAGGAAGGAAGCAGATTCACAGACTGTGGCTTTGTTTTTAATTCTCTTGCTAGGCCCCTCTCTCTTTTTCCTTCTCTGTCTCTCTCTCCCCCTGTAACGGGGTCTGTCCTAGTCAGAGAATGAAAGGCGGCTTTGGGAGTAGATTTCATTTCATCCCACGCACTCTTCCCGTGTGATGTACATGCACTTCCTGCTGACAAGTGGGTTCTGTGTCCCTTACCCTAGAATAGAGTAGTCTTACCAGGCTTAGTGACTCACTTCTAATGCCTAGTACGTGGCAGAAATGAGGCTGTGTGACCACCAAGGGAGGTGCCATAGCTTCCGCCTGGTTTGTTGCCCCTCTCGAGACACACACCCTTGGATCCCAGCCACCGTGCTGTGAGCAAACCCACAACAGCGCCCCCTGGAGGAGAACAGCAGCCCCAGCCAAGAGCCAGCATCAACAGCCAGGCCCCTGAATGCACACACCTTCAGACAGCTACAGCCCAGGCCTCACGTCCTCCAGCTGGGGCCCGCGACATCTCGGAGCAGAGACAAGCTGTGCCCACTGAATCCTGCCCAAAGTTCCGGCCCACTGGGTCACTAAGCAGAAGAAATCCTTGTTTCATGCTGCTGGTATTTGGGGTGATGTGTAAACAACCAGTCACCAGCACAGCCCCTCTGAGGGAGTGGCACTTCAGCTGCGTCTTCAAAAATGACTTGGCATCAGCCAGACAAAGAGCATGGGAGGAGAGGACGTTCCAGGCAGAGAAAACTGCACAGTCAAAGGCCCTGGGGCAGGAACAAGCTTGGTGCATTTAAGGAAGAGCAGGGAGGCCCCTGTGACTGAAGCTCAGGACAGGGGTGGGTACTGGGGGCCGAGGGGATAAGTTGCAATTTCCCATCTGCCTCAGGCATAAGGAAGAAGGAAAGGGGTATGATCTGAATTGCTTTTTTTTTTTCTTTTGAGACAGAGCCCTGCTCTGTCACCAGGCTGGAGTGCAGTGGCGCGATCTTGGCTCACTGCAACCTCCGACTCCCAGGTTCAAGCAATTGAATTGCTTTAAAAAAAAAAAAAAAAGATTCTGCAGGCTGCAGAGTGGAGGAATGACTGCAGTGGAGGGTAGGGGAGGGTACACATGACAGCCGAATGATGCTGCTGAGAGCACGTGGCCAGTGGCAGGTCAGGGCCATGGACAAAGAAGGAAGTGACCTGGTTGGAAACATGGAATAGGGGACACGTTCCTTAGGGCGAAGGTAATGTTTGCAAGTAAATTCTGAAATGCTGTCATCTCACCTGGGAGTGCTGAGGCCTGATGCTGTTATTCTCTGTATTTGTCAGGGGTCTTTTGGATACAAGAAAATGAACTCAAGGTTGATGACTGTAAAAAGGGTTGCTTGTGGTGGCTTTTGTTTTGTTTTGTTTTGTTTTTTTGGCTGACATATGTGGAAAGTCCAAGTCTGTGGCTCGCACCCCCTCCCTCAAGCCCCAGTGCCCCTTGGCTCTGCCTACAGCCCCACGCACCACTCTCAGGCGGGTCTCTCTGTAGACCTGGGCTGGATGTATAGTCACTTCCAGGGTCAGATCCAGGCGAACGGAAGGCGTGGCTTTCTGCCGACAGCTCTGGAAAGCCCCAAGGATTCTTCTCGTTGGCTCTGATATACTTGTGTCCCTTCCTCTCCTGTGGTCAGGGCAATGTGATCCTGTGATTGGCCACCTCTGGGTCACTTGCTTTTCCTGGGAGCCAAGGGTGGAGCCCACACCACAGGGCCACATGATCTGAGAGAGAGAGGGTGGCCCCAGTGGGAAATGGGGGTACTGTAACCAGAAAAATAGGCAATGAATGTAGGCCAGACAAGAATGACAAATGCTCATGGCAGTCAGTAACACTTTAGTTAGAAACAGCATATTGGCAAGCACAGGCAAGGGAGGAAGTAACTTGAGGAGCCAGTGGGACGAAGACCTAGGGTTTTGAGTGGGGAAAAGATGCACTCACTTTGCCGTGATACTTTGTAATTGCCTGTATTAGTCCATTTTCACACTGCTATAAAGACATATTCAAGGCTGGGAATTTATGAAGGAAAGAGGTTTAATTGAGTCACAGTTCTGCATGGCTAGAGAGGCCACAGGAAACTTACAATCATGGCAGAAGACAAAGAAGCAAGTACTTTCTTCACAAGGCAGCAAGGGAGAGGAGCAAGTGCAGGAGAAACTGCTACTTATATATAAACCATCAGATCTTGTGAGAAGTCCCTCACTAACACGAGAACAGCGTGGGGGAACCCACCTCCATGATCCAATCACCTCCCACTGGGTCCCTCCCTGATACGTGGAGATTACAATTGGAGATGAGATTTGGGTGGGGACAAAAAGCCAAACTATGTCATTACCAAAGGGTTTCTCCGGTTTCGCCTTAATTCATACTCACAGCAGTCACTGGCAGGTTTCTCAGGTTTTGCCTTAATTCATACAGCAGTCACTGGCTGGGTGAGCAACACCCCTGTCTACATGACAGATGAGGAAATGGGCTCAGAGAGGGGAGCCTCTTGCTGCAGATCCCACCACTGAGAAACTTGAACTCAGGCCCGAGACTCGAGGTCCAAGCCATCTCTGCAGACACCATCTCTCAGGCCCAGAGTTTCAAAGCCATCCCTGTAGACACCATTTCTCAGGCCCAGAGTTTCCGGCCTGGATGTTGGGAGAAGACAGGTGCCTGAGCACCCAGGCATTAGATGAGGCGGAAGCAGTTTGAAGATGCTTTGAGATCAGCTGATGTGTAATACTCATAACTGCTATACTTCACTGAATGCACTTACATATATCACATCATTCAGTCCTCCCAGAAACACAGGTGAAAGATAGACTGTTGTTATCACCATTTTCCAGAAGGAAATAAAATGAAGGCCAATTAAGAAACCCACTCAGCATTACCCAAATAAGGTGGAGTGGAGGCAGGATTCAAACTCAGGTCTCTGACTCTATGGCCAGCTGCCGACCTACTGTACAATAATGCCTGCAGTTCTAAACCACCTTGAGTCACTGTCATCACACTTTCGGGCCAATTAGGGCATTGAAATCCTTGCTAATTCATTCTGTATCTTAGGAAATGGACGTACCCAGGAAATAGACTTTAAGGTTTCAGGGTCTTATCTCTGTGTCTTAGCTTTTGTACCTATGTTGAAAGATATGTGACTTTATAAAGGTTTCAAAGGACTGGCTGTGCTGTGTGTGTGTATGTAGAATGGAGGTGAAATACTGTTTGCTCAGAAGAGTCTGGAAATTTTTCTGGCGTTTCCTTGACTACGTACTCTAGGATGCTAGAGAATGTTCTGCTAAATCATTTTAGCAGTTGTATTTTACTCATTTATGAATCTTTAACTTTAAACTTCCTCCACTCAGAAATCCATAAAATTGGAAATTAACCTCCATTTATGGCGAGTCTGTCAGCAGCTAATCCCTCCCCACAGCCATCACATCCACTTCGCTTGGTGCCAGAAATAGAGGCACCCAGGCCATGGTGGGCAGACAGAGGGGAACCTCCAAAAGATACCCGGGCTCTGACATCCTCGGGGGTTGCCCTCAGGTCTGGGACACAAGCTGAAGTGATGTCACCCAATGCCACAGCACGGAACTCCCTCTGTGGTGTCTGTGGTCAGACTGGGGCCCAGAAGTGTCTCCCTTCCTGGTGTTTGATGTCCTGATGAAGTCACATTTCTTGGGCTGGGGATTTGGTTACCCATGATTGCCTTGCGAACTGGCAGATGTAAAATAAACATTTCTAGAGCTAGAAGCACAGGGAGCCTAAATGCTAGTGGTGGCCCTAGGATCTTATTCCTTTGTATCTTATTCCTAAGATACAAAGACCTAAGACCTGCATGGCAGTGACCTGGGACAACTTAGGTTTTGCATTTGCCAAGGCCTAATGCTACACACACACACACATGCACACATGGACATGCACACATGGACATGCACACACACGCATCATACATGCATACACACGTACAGCATGTACATGGAGACACAGAGATACATGGATACACATACATGGACACACGCATCATACATGCATACACACGTACAGCATGTACATGGAGACACAGAGATACATGGATACACATACATGGACACACGCGTCATACCTGCACACACAGAGATACACGGATACATGCACACGGACACACATGCATGTACACAGGCACACACGGAGACACACATGGACAGGGAGGAAAGGGAAAGATGAACAGCATGTGACTGGATCAGCCTGGGTCCCCAGCACTGTCTGCAGCATGGACTTGAGCCCCCTGGGGCGCAGTGTGCAGTGCAGGCTTCCGCACTCACGCAGAAAGCAGATGTGGCCATTGGAGGTCCCCTGCCAGGGCTGCCAATGAGTTACTTTCTCCACCTCTGCAACCCCTTCCCAAGTCAGCTCTCTCTCAAGCTGCTATTGTTCCGAGTGAAGGCAGTGTGTTCCCTCTGCAGAGAAGCAGCTCCTGCACCCACTTTAAGGGATCCAGATCCTTCTGTCTGGCCAGGTGTGAGGAGGGTAGTAGGATCCCCCACCCCCCAAAAAGCAATCATGAAAACCCAGATTCCCATGAGGCCTTATGTCATGTGAGCCCTGCCACTCCCTTCCTTCCAGCTTCCGCCTCCAAATCCCTCCTGGAGCTTCTCAGATACCCCAGACTTCTTCCACCATCCAACCCCTACATGTTTGCTTCTGCTGTGCCCTCTGCCGGGAATGCTCTTCTCAGGTCTCTGCCCATCTGTCACCTCCTAATGGAAGCCCTCCATGATCACTCTATCTAAAACATTAATAGTATCCCCATTACTTTATTCTATCCCTCTTACCCTGTTTCTCCCCCCATAGCATTTGTAACTAGCTGGCCTGATGCTGTATGTTTGGTTATTTATCTATTACCTGTCTCCCGCACTAAAACATCAGTTCCGTGAGGCTGGGGATTTTTGTCTGCCTTGTTCAGTGTTGTATCCTCATGGCTACAACAGGGCCTGGCACCGCAGATGCTCAATTAAGAGAGGGCAAATGTGTGGATGAGTGTTGAACACGCAACACACAATTACAGGAGAAATCAAAGTCAGTCATTCACTCTGGGCTGGATGGTGGGATCCAGATTAGAGCAGAAGGCTGGGAGCAGACAAAGGCCTGTTCACTCTGGGTGGGAGAATTCATTCAGGGAAGACTTCGTGAAGAGCCTGAATCAATTGTGTTGCCTTCCTAGGGAGGTGACATTTTATGAAACTTGTCCAAAGCGGGGGAGAAGTGTGAAGAGGGAGAGTTCTAGAATCTAGCTGCCTGGGTTGACAGCCCACCTTGCTCCTTCCCAGCTGTGTGAGCCTGGGTAAGTAAGTCACACATCCTCTCTGAGTCTATTTTAACATCTGAAAACGAGCTAATAACGGTAACCACTTACAGAAGATTGGGGGTGGATCTAATCAGATAATACAGCTAACACGTTGAGCCCGTGACTGGCACACAGTATGCCTGCAATACATTTTAGCTTTTAAAAGCTTTTGTTGTATGAGGGACCCATGCATAGGTAACTTGGTGTATAATTTGGGACAAGTCATTTGACCTCTCTGGCCCCGGGTTGCTTCATGTGTGAAATGAGGAACTCAAATTCAGTTCTTCCCAGCTTCTATCACTGCCTGGGTCCTTACATTGTGTGGTGGGGTTGGAAGTCAGCTGGGGTTTTTCTTTAATCTAGTCTTTCTCCCTTATATCTTCTCGATTTAGCTCCTGGAAAACCTTGTTAGCTTGGGTTGAAAACAAGAAAGACAAATCCAGTTGGGTGTTAAGAAGGCAGAGCTCAGAGTTGATATGTATGTGGTGTGACTTTAGGATAGAGGAATAGGGACCCCATGGACTTGGGCTTTGTGTCTGGCAGAGTGAGGGGCTGGAAGGTGGGTGCCGGCTGGCAGCGCAGCAGACAGCTCGGGCCTAATGTGCCCAGGTGTGAGCTGCCTTGGGCAGGACTAAAGCCTTGGGAGTAGCCATCTCTTAGCAGTCCTGCACATACCCCTTTCACTGCTGAAATGCTCAGGTTCTCTTGGTTTCAAGTGACAGAAACCAACCCCAGACTGGCTCCAGCGATGCAGGGGCTATCCTGACTCATGAACCTAAATAGATCATGATGAACCTTTGTGCCTGGCTGAATCTTGGGGCTTAAAGAATGTATTCAGGGATCGTGCTTCCTGCTTCTGCTTTTCCTTCGGCCACCAATAGTTTCAGGCTTGCATCCTACAGCTCAGTGAGGCCCTGGAAAAAGAGCACCGCTTTTCTCAAACTTCCTAGGGTTGATTTGACCCACTGATTTGGCTCAGCTTGGGTGTGGGCAGGGAACCCATGGCACAGTCAGAGCCGTGAGTGTGGTGATGTGTCAGGCCCGAGTCACAGGCTCTGGCCTGGAGCTTCAGAGCGCTTGTGCAGGTGAGTGTGTGTGCAAGTGCACACATGACTATAAGAGGGTGTATGAGTGTGTGAGTGTGCACACACAGAAAAACATGGGACAGTCCTTCCCACCATCACTATTTGAGCTGAGGACGGGGGAGCAATGGTTCTCTAGGAGAGCCGAGGGGCCATTCAACATAGAGGGGAGATAGGGAATCATAGGTGGTGAATAGTGATATGGGGCCCTTGTTAAAAGCACAGACTCTGGGGCCATTGCCTGGGTCAGATTGTCCCTTCACTAGCTTATGACCTGGGTCAAGGTTCTTACTCTCTAATTGCCTCCATTTCCCCTTCTGGAAATTGGGGATATTAGTGCTTCCGTCAAAACAAGAGTCTGTGAGGATTAAGTGAGCTATGATATGAGAAGGTGCTTCCAGCTGGCTCCTAGATGCCCTTTCTGAGCAGCGGAGGTAGTCGTGGAAATGCCAGCTCCTCTCGGTCAATTACATTCATAAATGTCATTCCTCAGATTTCCCTTTCGGAGCAGCTCAGTAGGTTGTGAATCCAGGCCAGGCAGAATAGAAGATGGGGCTTACTGATTTGTGGAGACTGGCCCAGGAGAGTCTACTGCTAACTGGAAGTGGGAGTAGGTGGGGAGGGGTGGACAGGCACCCTCCATAGGCTCAGAGAGCTGGATGCATGCTCCACCCCTCACATCAAAAGCCAGCCAGTCTCTGGACCTGGGGAGGAAGGGTCAGCTATTTGTTACTCTCCTTGACCTTTGTCAGGTAATCCCAAATGTTCACCTGTTTAGGTTATACATTTATCTATCTGCCACTCTCTGCTGCAAAATGTAGGAATTTTAAAGGTCAATATGTTTGTAAAGCCTGACAGTTTCCCATGTGTTTAGTGCTGAATGGTCTGTGGACAGGTATGTTAGTTACTGTGGCATAACAAATCATCCACAAACCTCGTAGCTTAGAACAACAAACAGTTAAAACTATCTCACAGTATCTGTGGGGCAGGAATCCAGGCACAGCTTAGCTGGGTCCCCTCCTTCAGTGTCTCTTCCAAGGCTGCGATCAAGGTCTTGACCAGGGCTGGGATCTCATCTGAAGGCTCAACTGGTGTCGGCTCCATTTCCAAGTTCACGCATGTGATTGTTGGGAGGATTCGTCATGTGTGGGCTCTTCAATTCAGGGCCTCAGCTCCTTACTGGCTGTTGGATGGAGAACTCTGTCAGTTCCTTGCTACACTGGCTCCCTGCTCCCCACAGGGCAGATTTCAGCGTGAGCTGGCTATTGACCATGTGAGCCTTCCAAGCTGGCAGGCTGCTTCCTCACAGCCAGCAAGGGAGAGGGTCTGCTAGCAAGATGAAAGCCCAACTATTTTGTAATCTAATCACAGATGTGGCATTCCCCCAATATTGAGGTATTCTGTTGGTTTGATGGAAATTACCCAAGGAGAAGGGATTACCCGAGGGCATGAATATAAGAAAGTGAAGATCAAGAGGGTCATCTCAGAAGCTGCCTGAACCTCCAGGGAAGAAGCTATGAGGTGTGAACAAAGACCCAGCCACACCGGATCGAGGATATCTTCTTTAGGTGTTTGCACCTGCCCACACCTCTCCTTGCAATAAATCTTTCTTTGTTTAGGAAGGAAATGGTCTTTCTTAGTTAACATGAACAGGGGACATTTCTTGAGGGTGGATGTAAAAGAACTCCTGTAACCTGACCAAAGCAGTCTCTCACCAGAAACATCTAGCTGCTGGGGATGGGGTGGAGGGAGCTGCATCCGTTTTCATGTGAAGCCAGGTTCTCTAGGGAAGGAAGGAACTGAGATAGCCATCATTGCTCCCCATGACCTGAAGTTGGGAAAAGCCATCAGAGTGGACTCTGGGGCTCTCACCTAACATCTACTGGAGAAAGACAGGAAACCCACGTGACTGGGGACGGATCCAGAACAAAAAATCATCAAGTGGGTGGGAGCACCTGGCCAAAGCTTGAGCGCCCTAATGAGGTTCACAGGGGACTGCTTCTAACAGGGCTACTGGCTGAGCTGGAATCTTTTCAGTCCCCAGCAGTCCCAGCATTGTGTTGAGGCGTAGTGTATCTTGAGCTCAGGGAGCAACCTGTGCTCAACAGTGACCCCTGGTGGCAGTGAGACCTGATGACTTTAGTGTAGGGTTCTGTTTGGAAATAGGACTGATCCTCTTTGGACCATGTAAATCCCAGGATTCTTGGATAATGGGAGTGGTGAGAAAGTGAGGTGCTTAAGAGGAAGTATTAGACTTCCTGCTGCTGAAGGTATAAGGGGCTCAATTTATTCATGAAAACCTGAAAGCAAAGTGGTCCCAAAGGTTATGGAATAAACCAGAAGTCCGCAAACTTTTAATAAAGGGCTGCATAATAAATATTTGAGGCTTTGTGGGCCATACCTCCCTTTCTCGGCTAATGGACTTGGCTGTTGTAGCATGAAAACAGTATAGACAATCAGTAAGAGAGTGAGCATGGTTGCATTCCAATACGACTTTATTTACCACGACAGCCAGTTGTGGGTCATAGTTTTCTAACCCCCTGGGGTAAACAGTTGAGGCTAGTCTTTCCACCTTTGTAAAAAAGAAGACTGTGAATGTTTCTGGTTCTGTGAAATGTTCTTTCTTCCTTTGGATAAATGGAAGTTCACTGATCTCCATTTGTTCATTGCTGTATTTTATTTTGTTTTATTTTATTTTATTTTATTTTATTTTACTTTATTTTATTTTACTTTATTTTATTTTATTTTATTTTACTTTATTTTATTTTATTTTACTTTACTTTATTTTACTTTTTTTTGTTTTATTTCATTTTATTTTATTTTGAGACAAGGTCTCACTCTGTCACCCAGGCTGGTATGCAGTGGCTTGATCATGGCTCACTGCAACCTCAACATCCCTGGCTCCAGCAGTCCTCCCACCTCAGCCTCCCAAATAGGTGAGACTACAGGCACACACCACCACATGTGGCTGATTTTTAAAATTTTTGTAGAGATGGGGTCTTGCTATGTTGCCCAGGCTGGTCACAAGCTCCTGGGCTTATGTGATCCTCTCACCTTGGCCTCCGAAAGTGCTGGGATTAGGTGCCAGAGCTACCCGTGCCTGGCCCTGTTTCTTTCTTTGTATAAATGGAGAGACATTTATGAATTATTGTATTCTCCTTTAGGCCAATGGAAACTCAGTCGTGGATTTGCTTCATTGTTTTTTTCATCTTTTGTGAGTTATACTCAGTCGTTCTAATGCATATATGTATACACACACGTACAAGCTTAGGAATGTACTATTTGTGGTTGTAAAAAATGAAGCTGCTCATCTTCTGCTCTGAGAGTCTGGAAAAGTTTATAAATATCAAATAGTATCTGCTGGCATTGTCCAGCAAGACACATCACTTCCTATCGTGTGGGCGCGTCCCTCCAGTCTAGCCGTGTGCCTACGACACAGAGCTCTAGTTGGCATCAGGATTTTCCACTAGACAGTCCGCGTTCCCCAGCGGCCAACTCGGAGGCGTTCCCGCCCTCAAAGCCACAGCCAAGTCCAGGGCCTCAGGGACAGGTCTGGGGAAAATCCATCAAGTAATTTGGGAGAACCGAGGCGTCTGGGTCGAAGGCAGGGGGATTCCCTCCCACCCTGGCCTCTCTGCTCCTTTCCAGACAGACCTGCCAGGCATCGCCAAGGTGCTTTGTAAAATCTTCAAACAGAGTTTTAACCATGATGTGTGGCCGACGTAGGTATCCCTCACGCACTCATAGGTATTTTATTTAAATATGTGAAAACAATGGAGCAATGAACACAGGCCTGAGTTATTATATATTAAAGTGCACGAAATGAGATTCAGGCTGAAATTGTTGTATCAGGGTTTGACCACAGCAGAATCAACTGAAGGGATTTAGCGTAGGGATTTGACCTTATGTAACATGGGGAGCTGGTTCACAGGTCTACCTGGGGCTGCTGCTTTGAATTTGATGCTGGATCCTCAAGTGAGCAGGGCGGCCACCAAGAAGGAAGGATGGATGGGAAGTGGAAGGGAGTGGCAACAATCTGGAGCCACCAGGACGAGCTGGAACCCAGGATGACAGACTGGAAACCCCCCGTCCGTCTCTTGCCACTTCCAAGCATCCATCTGTGATTACCCACTCAGGTGATCTGCAGGAAAAGGTGGCATTCTTCATCCTGGAACTAAACAGGCCTCTGCCAGGATTCAGAGACGCTAAGGAGGATCCACAAGGGCTTGAAGCTGCAGGCTTAGCTGCTGCCCACACCAACCAGGCGAGCCCACAGAAGGGTGTCCACGTGGGTGCGCTGCAGCCGCATGCTCCATGCCCACCTTCCAATCCATTGTCCTTTCCAACACAAACTGCCACATCTCTCCCACATACCAGAACATTCTGGGACTACTATGAAGAAGTGGCTTTGTGTACAGAGACTGCTCCCTCTTCTTTCATTTCCCCATTATCCTGATGTTGTAGCAAATGCTTAGAGTTCTTCATAGGTTTGCCTGCAAGAAACCTCTGTTGAAGAGGCTGTGCTCCATATGTCTTCAGAGAGACCTGCATGTGCTGCTTTCACTGGCTGTTTCACCTTCTCTGGTTCATTCATTCAACAAACTAGATTAAGAATCTATTATGGGCCAGGTGCGGTGGCTCATGCCTGTAATCCCAGCACTTTGGGAGGCCAAGACGGGCAGATCACGAGGTCAGGAGATTGAGACCATCCTGGCTAACGTGGTGAAACCCCATCTCTACTAAAATACAAAAAAGTTAGCCGGGCATGGTGGCAGGCACCTGTAGTCCCAGCTACCCGGGAGGCTGAGGCAGGAGAATGACGTGAACCTGGGAGGCGGAACTTGCAGTGAGCCGAGATCGCACCACTGCACTCCAGCCTGGGCGACAGAGCAAGACTCCATCTCAAAAAAAAAAAAAAAAAAATTAATAATCTATTATGTACTCAGCATTGTTCTAGAAACTGAGGATACGGCAGTGAACAAAACAGACATAGCCCTATTCCCATGAAGCTTATATTCTGGTTGGCTGTGGGAATGAGCTTCCAAGAGGGCCCCAGGGATCCCTGCCTCCTGGTACTCACAACCATACTGAATAGGGATCACTTGTGTCACTCAATATGGATGGATGGATGGGTGAGTGGGTGGGTGGATGGATATATAGATAGATAAATAGATAGATGATAGACAGATGATAAGTAGATAGATAAATGATAGGTAGATGATGGATGGATAGATAGATACATAAATGACTGATAGGTGGATAGACAGATGATAGATAGATGGTAGATAGATAATAAACAGATGATAAGTAGATGATAGATGAAAGGTAGGTAGATAGATGGTAGGTAGATAATAGATGGTGGATAGGTGTATAGATGGATGGATGGATTGATTGATTAGATGATAGATGGTAGATAGATAATAGATGATAAACAGATGATAGATGATAGGTCAGTTGGTAGGCAGATGATAGGTAAATAGTAGATAGATGGTGGACAGATGTATAGATGGATGGATGGACAGATAGATTGATTGATTGGATAGATGACAGATGATGGCACGGCAGTGACTTCCGCAGCAAGGTCATATACACTTCGTGCTTTCCACCTTGCTCTCTCTTGAGGACGTGTATTGAGTGCCAGGTACTGTATCAATTTGTTACATTGCTTTGTCACATTTAATCTTCATGACAGTCTTATGGGGTGCCTTTCTTATCCCCATTTTCCAAGTGGTAAAACTGAGTCACTCACTCTGGGGGAAGCCTGCTGCCATGCTGTGAAGCCTCAAGCAATCCTATGGCAAAGTTCACGTAGTGAGGAACTGAGGCCTCGCACTGGCAGCCCTATGAGGCAGTCATCTTGGAACCAGCCCTTCCAGGCCCAGTTGAGCCCTCAGATGACTCAATCCCAGCTGATTCCCAAACTCCTGACTCCCAGAAACTGAAAGGTAATCGGTATTTGTTGTTCTAAGTTAATATGTTTTTAGAGCAACTCATTATGCAGCAAAAGAAAACTAATACCTGGGGAGCGATGGGCCAAAAATAAGCAAAATATACAGCCTGCCAGGTGGCGGATAAGAGCTCTGGAGGAAAATCAAACAGGGAAGGGAGCTGGTGAGGGAGGGGATTGCAACTTTAAGTAAGGTGGTCAGGAAAGGTCTCGCCAAGAAGGTCACAGGTGATTAAAGACTGGAAGGACATGAGTGAACTGTGTGGAAGGGTCTTCCAGGCAGAGGGATGAGCAGATCAGAGGCTGGGAGGCAGGAGCTTGAGTGCATCAAGGGATCAGCAAAGAGACTGATGTGGCTGGGACAGGTGAAGGACACAGACGGCAAAAGATGAGGCCAGAGAGATGACAAGCGGCTGGACCCTGAGATACAGAAACCCTGTGATGAGACGCTGGTCACAGTGGCTCACGGTTCCAGACACATCTCGGTGCCAGGCACGGCCCCTTCCAGGCACTGCCGTCTTCAGTCCTCACCGAACAGGGTAGACACTGTGACCCTCCCCACTTGCCAGATGAGGAAACTGAGGCCCACAGAGCTTATATTTCTTACCTAAGGCCACATGATCAGGGTGTGGCAGAGCCAGGATTCAAACCCGGGTCTGAAGTCCACCAGCTGGAATTCAGTGGTGCGCACACTCTGTCTCTTTCCCCCGGTATCATTATAGTCTGGGGTGCTCGCTGTCTGAATCAGGATCTGTGGAATCCAGGTAGGAGGTCAATGCACCTCTTTCAGGCCCTGGATGGGGCACAGACCACAAATGGCCCACCAGGGTGGAATTCAGAGGGCGTCTGAGGTTCTGCGGAGTGGTGAGGGAGCCTGGGGTTGCCCAGCCCCAGGGGAAAGCAGGGCCGGCAAGGCCTACTTGGCAGCCGAGCTCACCAGCTTGGTTCCCAGCTTCCCACAGACATGCATGAATGCATGAATCACCCGCGCGCAGCCTGCCCAGGACGCGCCGTTCTGCGGGGACCACAGCTCCCACTTCGAGCAGGGCCAGCCAGGCAGAGCCCTGGAAAAATGCTGCGGCGGGGTACACCCTGGCACTCGGCTGTGCTCTGTGTCGCCCCAAATCCGCCTGTGGCCTCCTGCCAACCGAGTGGGATTCGGTACACTGGTTTAAAAGAAAAAGTCAGTGGAGCACTTTTTGAGATGTCCGAGGCAGATGTTACTGCTTTTTCTCTACAGGTTATGAAAGCAATACTAGGTGACTCTTATTGAATATGTTCTGAGTGCCAGGTACTAGACCAATACAGTCACATGTAATCTTCCTGATAATCTTCTAGGGGTGCCATTATTATTTCCATTTTCCAAGTGGGAAAACTGAGGCTTTAAGAATAAATAATTTGATTACTTTATTTTATAAGTTCCAGAATACATGGGCAGGATGTGAAGGTTTGTTACATAGGTAAACATGTGCCATGGTGGTTTGCTGCACCCATCAACCCATCACCCAGGTACTGAGCCCAGCATGTATTAGCTTTTGTCCCTAATGCTTTCCCACACCCACCGTCCCCCAACAGGCCCCAGTGAGTGTTGTTCCCGTCCCTGTATCACGTGTTCTCATTGTTCAGCTCCCACTTGTAAGTGAGAACATGCAGTGTTTGGTTTGCTGTTCCTGTGTTAAGTTTGCTGAGGATAATGGCTTCCAGCTCCATTCATGTCCCTGCAAAGGACATGATTTCGTTCCTTTTTATGGCTGCATAGTATTCCATTCCATGGTGTGTATGTACCAGATTTTCTTTATCTAGTCTATCATTGATATAGCCCCTCATTTTTTTTTTTTTTTTTTTTGAGATGGAACTTCACTCTTGTTGCCCAGGCTAGAGTGCAATGGCGCCAATGTCGGCTTACTGCAACCTCCGCCTCCCAGGTTCAAGTGATTCTCCTGCCTCAGTCCCCCAAGTAGCTGGGATTTCAGGCACCTGCCACCACGCCCGGCTAATTTTGTATTTTAGTAGAGACACGATTTCACCGTATTGGCCAGGCTGGTCTTGAACTCCCGAAATATGATCCACCCACCTTGCGCTCCCAAAGTCCTGGAATTACAGGCATGAGCCACCATGCCTGGCCCCTACCTCTCATTTTTAAAGTTTCTTTTGTATTCAGTGGAAGTTAAACTTATATAGCAATGTTCACTGAGTCCCATATGCTGATTGCTGAGCTAAGTGTTTCTTTTGTATTCAGTGGAAGCTGAACCTATATAGCAGTGTTCACTGAGTCTTTCCCATATGCTGATTGCTGAGCTAAGAGCTGTGTTCATGCATCACATTTAACCCTTACAATGACCTGATAAGGTAAGGGGCTCTGGACCCAGCTACCTGGATTTGAATCCTTGCCTCTCTGTGCCCACTGTCCTTCTTTCTGAAATGGGAACAGCAGCAGTGGTGTCCCCCTCATCAGGTGGTTTAGAGGATTAAAGGACATTATGTACATAAAGTGCTTAGGATCATACCCGGTACACAGTAAGTGCTCAATAAATGTCAGCTATAATCCCTATTATACAGATGAAGAAACTAGGTGTATGAGAGAAGTAACCTGCCTAAGGTTCCACCACCAGTATGGGGAGGGAGCAGGAATTTGAATTCAGGCAGGATTCTGTTGTTAAAATAAAATAAATTCAATCTCAGTCTTAGATGATCTGTAAGGATTATACTTGTTTTAAGTTCTGCACAGTCTAATATTTTACATGTCTGTAAAATAAAGAATATGGAAACAATATATGTCACTACTTTTCAGCTAATGACAAAATATTCAATTAAAAAAAAAATACCGAGGACACTTGTGTGCTCAGGGCTGGCAGGGGCTGGGAATGTGATGAAGAATAAAGCAATAAGGCAGGGCCCCTGGCCTTGCAGAGCTCTGGTCTGGTGAGGTATAGGGTCTCCCCAACAGGACTCATATGCAGTAATGGCCCTAGTATTGACAGGAGGATTCCCAAGCTGTGGGAGCTCAAAAAGGAGCTCTTTCCCAGGAGTTAGGGAAGGCTTCCTGGAGGAGGAGACATTGATACTTAATACTGAAAGAAGGTATGGTAGGCTGCTTCAGCCACGGCCCCCAGTGGTCCCTGCCCACCCTGTGGTACTCACACTCTTGTATAAGCCCCACCTTAGTGTGTGGCCTGTACCTGGTGACTTGCTTCTGAAGAATAAAATACAGCAAAATAATGGGCTGTCACTTCCAAGATTAGGTTCCAAACCTTGTGACTTTGCCTTGCTGCCCTCTCTCTTATGCTCTTGCTTGCGTGCTCTGCTGCCTGCCATGTCATTAGATGGTACCATGGAGGCGCCCACGTGGCGGGAGCTAAGGAAGACTTCCAGCCAGTGACTTGGGAGGAACCGAGGTCCTCAGTCCAAGGACCCACAAGGAACTGACTCCTGCCAACAGCCCACTGTCAACAGCGAGCTGGGACCCTTCTCAGTCAAGCCTTGAGATGCCTATGACCCTGGAGACACCTGGAGCCAGAGGACTCAGTGAAGCCGCTCCCAGATTCCTGACCTATCGATGCAGTGCGATAATAAATGTGGTTTGAAGCCACTACCTTTGGAGAGATGTGTTACACTGCAACAGATAATGAACCCGGAAGGGTAGAGATTAGTCATGTGTCAGGGGGAAGGAGAAGGAAGGAGGAGAGGCCATGCTGGACTAGGGAACAGCTATGTAGAGGCCCAGAAGGAACTGAGAACCGGCCTCCAGCAGAACCACAGGGATCTAGCTGGGTTAGAGCACAGGCTGGAAATACCCACTCTGTAAGGGCAGAAACGCGGCCTCCTTCACCGACTGCCATATCCCCAGTGCCTAGAATGTGAAGGATGGGCATGCAGTAGGTGCTCAATAAATGTGCATGAGACATGTGGTCAAGGGAGGTAAGTGGCAAAAGGGGGATCCATATCCCCAGTGCCTAGAATGTGAAGGGTGGGCATGCAGTAGGTGCTCAATAAATGTGCATGAGACATGTGGTCAAGGGAGGTAAGTGGCAAAAGGGGGATCCATATCCCCAGTGCCTAGAATGTGAAGGGTGGGCATGCAGTAGGTGCCCAATAAATGCGTATGAGACGTGCGGTCAAGGAAGGTGAGTGGCAAAGGGGGGATCTTGAAAAGAGAGCTCAAGGCAGGTGGGCAAGGCCTGCGGGCCTCCTTATGGAGCCTGGGCTTGGTCCTGGGGCCACAGAGCCTCAGTTTGCATTTCAGCAGGAGGACAGAAGGACCAGCTACCCGCAAGCATGGCCTGGACAGAGGAGCCAGAGACAAGAGGCAAAACCAGAGGAGGAGACTGTCCCACCAGTGACAGATGGCTGAGACCAGGATGGCCATGGAGGAGAGGAGACACATGACCAGACCTGAGTGGTCTATCAGAGGCAGAGCCACAGGACCTGCCCATGGACAGGACATAAGGGCTGAGGGAGTGGGATGTCAAGGGACAGCTCCATTTGTGGTTGGGGTGACGACGTGGATGGTGGTGCTGCTTTGGGTGATGGAAAACATGAGGAATAGTGGACACTCTGAGCAGGTCACTTCACTTCTCCGTGCCTTCGTCTCCTCATCTGTGAAGTGGGGGTTAGTAAAACCCGCCTAGCAGGGCTATTGCAAAAATTAAACTAGATAATGCATAAAGACACTTGGAACAAGAAAAAAGATTTATACCCATGTGCACAATTAATATCTGTGATTTATATGTAATACATGCCCCAGATGCTAGATGTGATTTTCACATATGTGATTTTTATATTAAAACGTTAGGGAAGATGCAGTCTGGGGGCTCTGGGACCACCAGGAGAAGTGTTCACTTTTAGAAATTTTTGTTCTATCTGTGGGAAGAAATAAGCCACTCAAAGGAAATAAGAACCATCTCGCTGAAAACTCACTTTTGCCAGTTGTGGCAAAGACAAATTGCATTATGTTTTTGCTGCCAACTGCAAATGGCGCCCTCCTGAGAAATGGCCTCTGCTCAAACCAGCAGAACCTCTGAAATCGGATGCTTCTCAGGATGATTCAGTTCAGGCCCAGTTGCGTCTTGACATCATTCAGGGTCTTAATGTTCTGTCTCGCCACTACGGATGTATAGATTTCAGGGTTTTGAGTGCTGACGGGGGGAGGGAACCGTAACATATTTGTGGGCTGGAGTCATTTCTTAGTTTCCAGGCCTAATCGCAGTCATTTGCATCACAGATATTTCAGGATCTTGACATAGGTACTGAGGATTTTGGGTGTCAAATATGTGCTGTGTCAGGCACTTCGATATGAAGCTTGTGAAGCTCCTGAACCCCGGCGGTGATATGAGTTATCCACCATGTCATTCTAACACTCCAGACCAGTGGTTCTCAACTGGGAGTGAGTTGTCCCTTCCAGTTGTTTGGGGGTGGCACTGTCATCTACAGGGTAGGGGCCAGGGATGCAGCTAAACATCCTATAGTGCACAGGATAGCCACAAAACAAAGATCAGTATCGATAGTGCTGAGGTTGCCTGGGCGTGGTGGTTCACACCTATAATCCCAGCACTTTGGGAGGCTGAGGCGGGCAGATCACCTGAGGTCAGGAGTTCAAGACCAGCCTGGCCAAAATGGCGAAACCTCATCTTTACTGAAAAATACAAAAAAAGAAAGTTAGTTGGGCGCGGTGGTGGGTGCCTGTAATCCCAGCTACTCGGGAGGCTGAGACAGAAGACTCTTTTGAACTTGGGAGGCGGAGGTTGCAATAAGCCAAGATTATGCCACTGCACTCCAGCCTAGGTGACAAGAGCAAAACTCTGTCTCAGGAAAAAAAAAAAAAAAATAGTGCTGAGGTTAAGAAACTCTGTTCTAGATTAACTCGTTTGTTTATGGAGCAAATTGTGAGCATCTGTGTGCCAGGTCCTGTAAGGCTCTAAAGATAAAACTGTGAATGAGACTGGTGAGGTTCCTCCCCTGTGAAACTAACATTCTGGTAGAGAAGGCAGATTTTAAGCATCGGCATACAAATAAGGATTATTTCCTAAGATAATTTCAGATGATGAAAAGTGCTATGAGGACAGAGACTGTGTCTGTTATGTATGCACGGAATTATTTTCCTTGTATCTGGCCCAGTGCTTGCCATGGAGTTGGGGCTTTGTGAGTTTACGTCAATTTGGGGGTCGTTACAAGTATTCAGGTCTGCCGTTAGCCAGGTATGTGCCCTTGGACAAGGTCATCTCTCTGTGCCTCAGTTTCTTCATGTGTGAAATGGATGTTTTCATAAGACCCACCTTGTAGAAGTAGGTGTTGTACAGGTATACAGCCCCTGGAACAGTAAGTGCTCAATAAATGTTAGCAACATTCATTCATTCATTCATTCATTCATTCACTCTTCCCTCCCTCACCATGAGTCCATGGAAACAGCCTTGGTTGCATCTCTGCCACCTGTGCCAGCTCTCGTTTTCCAGTATCTAGCACAGTGCAATAGACCTTCTAGAAGGAATTAGAAGGATAGTGACAAAAAGACTTGTAAAGAAAATGGGCACAATTGGGAATAGCCCATTCCAGCACTGGGGAGGACACAAATGTAGCTCCAGACCCCACAGCAGGCCCTTCAGGGCTCTCATGACGAATCTGCATGGTGAGTGTATTCAGGCACCTTGGTGGCTTCCAAAGGTCCCCAATTACTTTTGACTCCTTGTATGGTTTTCTTTCCTTATGATGTCAATTCTTCTTAACTATGGCCAGTTCCCAGGCACAGAAATATGGCCTCAGCTTTCCACCTGGATGAGTCAAGAGCATTTTAGTCACAAGAAAGAGAAAACCTATTGAAATGGGACTAAGCCAAGAAAAGGAAATGAACTGGCACGTGCTGTGGAAAGTCCAGGCGTGGCTGGATTCAGGAAGTGATGTTTCCAGGAATCTCTTTCCCTTGATCTCACATGCTAATTTCCTCTATCTTGGCTACATCCTCAGGTGAGCTCTTTCCAAGCACTGGCTAAACCTCCCCACCTTATCCCCAGTGACAACTCTGGACTCACATTTGGCAAGTCTAGAACCTCAGCTGAAAGAGGGCATCTCTTTCCCAAGAGTTCCAGCAGAAATCCTGAGGTCAACCCTGGTTGGCCCGTCTCAGGTCATGTGCCCATTCCTG
Source organism: Mandrillus leucophaeus (assembly GCF_000951045.1). NCBI lineage: Eukaryota > Metazoa > Chordata > Mammalia > Primates > Cercopithecidae > Mandrillus > Mandrillus leucophaeus. Next base: position 270,717 of record NW_012101920.1, read on the forward strand.
AACAAATCCCTATAGACAAGGGGATGTGGTGTTTTGATTGGCCAGGCCTTAGTCGTGTGCCTGCCCTCTGGTCTGAAACAGGGGCAACCTCATGGAAACAATCGAGTGAAAACAGAAGAGGAGTGTCCCCACAAAAGAAACTCAGAGCAATTTACCAGAAGTAACAGCCCAAACATCAGAGACCCCTGGCCCTTCTTTTTGAGCATAAAACCCAAGGGCTAAAGTCCTCCAACTCCTTCCAATGTAACCAAATGTTTGTTTTTGATGCTGTCAGCCAGTCAGCCTTTTTTGATGAGCAGGTGTCAGCATGGGGAACTCTTATACAAGGGGCATTCCCAAAAGAGAGAAGGCTTCAGGGAGGGCAGTGCCTGGCCAGGCCCAGGAACCTCCTCAATACCCACTGCGTCCTGGATATTAACCACAGACACCACCTCCCACCCCCTCATCTCTAATGGCTGAGATAAAAAAGTCTCCATTGCTATGACTTTTTGGTCTTTCCATAGAGCAAAAGACCCCCTGGGGTCCCCTCTCTCCAAATAAAACGTACCTGAATTTGAGGACAAACTCCTGAAACCTGTTTAATAATAAAGCATACTCAGGATAGAACCTGCCTATAAACAACCTATTTATTTTTTAAGTGAGAAGTATAGATAAGCCAGCCACTAGTTTGTTGAGTTACTTAAATAATTTTAATCCACTTTGTTGGATACTTCTAAACTTCTTCTAATGTTATCTGCTATAAAATAAGAACAGGAAGTGAAAATAACTTTCTAAACTTCTTGTTCAATATTTAATAGAATAAATATATCAAAAGCAAACTAAACGTCATGAAATGTAAAACAACTCTTCTGGAAGATGAACTTCAAATAGAAACTGTGGAATAATAGTAGTAACAGTGGTGTTTCTGGAAAGGGGTCCCGATCCAGACCCCATGAGAGAGTCCTTCGACCCTGCACAAGAAAGAATTCAGGGTGAATCCAGAGAGTAAAGTAAAAGCAAGCATGTTAGGAAAGTAAAGGAATAAAGAATGGCTACTCCATAGGCAGAGCAGCCGCACGGGCTGCGTGACTGAGTATACTTATAGTTATTTCTTGATTACACACTAAACAAGGAGTGGATTATTCATGAGTTTTCTGGAAGGGGAGGTGGATTTCCTGGAACTGAGAGTTCTTTCCGTTTTTAGACCATATAAGGCAACTTCCAGGTGTTGCGATGGTATTTGTAAACTGTCATGGATCTGGCGGGAGTGTCTTTTAGCATGCTAGTGCATTATAATTAGCAAATAATGAGCAGTGAGAACAACCAGAGGTCACTTTCATTGCCATTTTGGCTTAGGTGGGTTTTGGCTGCCATCTTGGCTTGGGTGGGTTTTGGCTGCCATCTTGGCTTGGGTGGGTTTTGGCTGGCTTCTTTACCGCGTCCTGTTTTATCAGCAGAGTCTTTGTGACCTGTGTCTTGTAATACCCATCCTGCTGACCTCCTATCCCATCCTGTGACTAAGAATGCCCAACCTCCTGGAAATGCAGCCTAGTAGGTCTCAGCCTTATTTTACCCGGCCCCTATTCAAGATGGAGTCACTGGTGCAAATGCCTCTGACAGTAGGAATGGTAGCTCACATATGTTGCACATCTCCTGGGAGCCAGGCACTGTTCTTAGCACTTAATCAGTATGAGCAAGGTATTGATATTGTGCTCATTTTATAGATGAGGACCTGAGGCACAGAGAGGTGAAGTGACTTAGAACTAGGGCAACCTGGCTGGTCAATGATAGAGCAGGGATTTGAAGCTGGCTAATCTAGCCCATAATCGATCCTAACCACTGATCCATAAGGCCTAGAAGGATATGGTTCTCAATCGTCTCCTCTTAAGAAGACCTCACTCTTTCTAGATGGCACAAGGAGAAGCCACCCCTGTTGAGTCTCCTATTTTCAAGTTCATTCAGCAAAGGCTGTTTCATGGCTGCTTGATGATTTTACAGTGAAGTCTCAGAACCCATATTCATAAACAATGTGCTCTGTCAGTTTCTATACCTCCACCCAAGTTCTATAGCCTACAATCCTCAAGACACTTCACATATACAAACTTCAAAGCCAATTATATCTAGCCTGATGTGACACGAGGGTGCCTCCCAAGCCCTGGCAGAGCTGACAGTTGTCAATGGAGCTGTTTTAAATGATGTCTCATTTTGATCAAGCCAGAAAAAATGTACAGTTACTCAAAAGGCTATTTACAAACTCCAGCTGTGGCCACTGACCCACATCTAATTGTGCTAATAACATAAACACAAGTGTTGTCCAGGCCTGTGGGATACATTTCAAGCTCACACCACCCCCACTTTTTCCCCATTCCCACCCCCAGCCAAGAAGCAATTTCCTTTGTCACTAGCAATTGCTGCAATTAGTGTTATCTACACAGCAATACAAAGCCTGTTTCCTTTGCTGCATCCCAAGTGTGCCATTAGGACAGCTTTGACCTTCGGTGAGGTCTAAATATCAAAATTTGTAGGACTGCCTTTGTAAAAAATTTCAGAGGAAGATTACTGTCATGCGCGTCCGTGTGAAGAGACCACCAAACAGGCTTTGTGTGAGCAACATGGCTGTTTACTTCACCTGGGTGCAGGCAGGCTGAGTCTGAAAAGAGTCAGCGAAGGGAGATAAGGGTGGGACCGTTTTATAGGATTTGGGTAGGTAAAGGAAAATTACAGTCAAAGGGGGGTTGTTCTCTGGTGGGCAGGAGTGGGGGTCACAAGGTGCTCAGTGGGAGAGCTTTTTGAGCCAGGATGAGCCAGGAAAAGGAATTTCACAAGATAATATCATCGCTTAAGGCAAGGACTGGCCATTTTCACTTCTTTTGTGGTGGAACGTCATCGGTTAAGGCGAGGCAGGGCATTTGCACTTCTTTTGTGATTCTTCAGTTACTTCAGGCCATCTGGCCATATATGTGCAAGTCACAGGGGATGCGATGGCTTGGCTTGGGCTCAGACGACTGACAAGTACCATTTCAGATTTCCATTTATACCCAGTCACATCTGTTAGAATTAGGTTTCACTAAATAGAATAGAAAAAAAATATGGCCTAAATAAGATAAAAGTTTATTATTCTGTCACATAAAACTGTCATCAGGGGTCTACACAACTATCCTTCTGTTCTGCCAACCTCAGTATGTGATCTCTATTCTCAAGGCTATCTCATAATTCAGGGTAGCTGCTGCAGCTCCAGCCATCTCATCCATATTCTAGGCCAGCAGCCAGAATAAACTGAGGAGCCAAAGGACCCTCCCAGCCTCCTTTTTACGGAGCTTTCCTCTCATACCTCATTAAAGTTTTAGAGCATTTTCAATTTTTCAAATTTTCAGAGTAGGGATGCTCAGCCTGTACCTAATACCAATAAGTTACTCGATCCCTAGATCACAGCCTCTCTGGAAGAAAGGGAGTTAGTCCCAAGAAATGAAGACTCAGGGTCAGTAGTTTAGACCAAACCAGAGGCACATGGCCATGCCTACCTGCAAGGGATGCTGGGAAATGTAGTCTTTGGACATTGACTGACACTGTGGTATCAGTCACCCTTAGAGATGCTGTGTAATAGAAGGAAGGAGTTCTGAGCACCCAGCACAGTGTTAGAAATCAAGAAGTCCCCTGGTGATTCTCCCATCATTCACTGATGCTGAGTCTTCATTATTTGGGACTAACTCCCTTCCTCCAAAGGGACTGCAATCTAGGGATAAAAGTGACTTATTGGTTTTAGGTACAGGCTGAGAATCCCTAATCAGAAAATTTGAAAAATTGAAAATGCTTCAAAGTCTGAAACTTTTTTTGAATGCTGACATGATGCCTCAAGTGAAAAATTCTACACGAGTACTTAACACAAACTTTGTTCCATGCACAAAATTATTAGAAATGCACAATTGCCTCTGCTAATATAAAATTACTTCTGCTATGTGTGTTATTAGAAATATATAATTATTAGAATATTAATTATTAGAAATATACAATTACCTCTGCTATGTGTACAAGATATATATGAAACATAAATGAATTTCCTGTTTTGACTTGGGAGCTGTCACCAAGATATCTCATTATGTATATGCGGATATTCCAAAATCCAAAAATATCTGAAATCCGAAACTCTTCTGATCCCAAGCGTCGCAGATAAGGGGTACTCAACCTGTCATAAATGTGGTTGGGCAAAACCAAAGGACCAATCTCCCTGTGTTCCCAGGAGTGCTTCTCCAAGCTCTACTCCAGATCCAGCTGCACCCTCGTGACACTTTGGTGTTGAGAATCCGGGGGACACCCTTCCCAACCAGTGTCCTTCTCACTCACAATCTGCTCAACTTGACCACACCTGCACCATAGAAAAGCTTTTCAAGGCTCTGCTTTGAAACAGGGGACATCGGCGACCTGTCAGTCATTCCACCATCCAACTTGCCTTCCCTCTCTCATCTTACTCTCAGCCCCTACCACTCTTTCTACAAGACTAGAGGTTGGCTACAGGGCAGGGTGGCTCAGAGGAAGTGGGGTCTCCTCCCATGGGAGCCCAGCCTTGGCTGTTCTCATGATTGGGTTCATCCCATGATGGAGAGGTATAGACAGTGGAGTTGAACAGCAGCTCTTTCCTAATAAACAATAGGAAAGAAGGCATCAGTAGGACTTTCCCAGAGGAAAGAACTTGGGTCAAAGCAGTGCTTTTCAACTGGAGCCCATTCCCCACCCCCCTGCTCCCACCCCAGGGATATTTGGCAATATCTGGAGACATTTTTGGTTGTCACAGCTGGGATGGAGATGGGAGTGTCACAGCTGGGATGAGGGTGGGAGTGTCATGGCTGGGATGGGGTGGGAGTGTTACTGGCATCTAGTGGGTAGAAGCCAGGGATGGTGCTAAACATCCATTGCAAACTTGTCCAACCCACAGCCCATGGGCACAGGACAGCTTTGAATGTGGCCCAACACAAATTTGTAAACTTTCTTAAAACATGCCAGGCATGGTAGCTCACGCCTGTAATCCCAGCACTTTGGGAGGCTGAGGCAGGTGGATCACCTGAGGTCAGGAGTTCGAGACCAGCCTGACCAACATGGAGAAAACCCATCTCCACTAAAAATATACAAAATTAGCCGGGTGTGGTGGTGCACATCTGTAATCCCAGCTACTTGGGGGACTGAGGCAGGATAATTGCTTGAACCCAGAGGCGGAGGTTGCGGTGAGCTGAGATCACGTCATGCAATCCAGCCTGGGCAACAAGAGCGAGACTCCATCTCAAAAAAAAAAAAAAAGAAGAAAATTATGTGATTTTTTTCGTGATTTCTTTTTTGACTTATCAGCTATCCTTACTGTTAGTGTATTTTACATGTGGCCCAAGACAATTCTTCTTCCAATGTGGCCCAGGGAAGCCAAATGATTGGACACCCCTGTCCTACAGTGTGGAGGACAGGCCCCCACAACAAAGAATTATCTGGCCGAAAATATCAACAGTATCAAGGCTGAGATGCCCTGGCTTAAAGGGAACAGTGATGATGTAGCTTAGTAGTTAAGACTGTGTGCTCTGAGGTCAAAGGCTTGGGTTGAAATCCCAGCTCTGCCACTTGGCAATTATGTGGCTTTGTGAAAGTCCCCTAACCTCTTTAGCCTGTCTGCACACCTGCAGCATTGGTACCTACCTCTGGGGTTTTCTGGAGTTTGGATGAGATAATCCCTATAAAGTGTTTTATACAATACCAGGCACATTGTGCTCTCTCAAGTTTGCAAAACTGGATTGAATAAAGAGAAATACTAATATATATGAGAAATTTTCATACTGAGAATTAGAACATTCAGACCCTGTACTGTCACTAAAAAGAAAGCAAAGGTTGATTCTAAAATTGAAAAACAAAAACAGAAATCTCCTGTGGTTATGCAAATAGTGTTCCATGCAGAACCAAGAGGTGAGGCTGCCCCAGAGAGAAGCAAACGCAAGTCCAAGTTGCCGAACCCAAACCGTTTGAAGGAGGATGGTCCAAACAACTGGCCAAGTGGATGCTTTATCTTACCTTCCCTTAACTGCTCTTAACCATGCCACACTTTAGATTGTTGGAGATTTGGACCATGCCTTTCCTCACCCAGATTCCTTGTGTTCTGGGCCTCATCGAGAAGGGATTGAAGGAGGTGAGAGCAAAAACCATTTGGATGCTTCCAGAGAGAGCAATCTAGGCAGAGGTAACAGTAAGCATAAAGGCCTGAAGGCAGAAACATAAAGGTAGTGATCATAAATGCCTGGAGGCAAAAGGTCTGGTGTGTTCAAAGGCCAGCAAGGAGGCCAGTGTGGCTGGAACGGGGTGAGGAGGAAGAAGGAGTCATGAGGTTGGGGGACAGACCAGACCCTTCTGGACTTGGGTTCTAGTCTACCGAAATGAGAAGCTATTGAAAGTTTTGAACAGAGGAGAGACATGACCTGACTTGGTTTTAACAGGTTCCCTCTGCTGTTGGGTGGAGAATGGACTGTGGGGGGCCAGGGTGGAGATAGGGAGCCCAGTGAGCAGGGCACTCCAATAGCCCAGGTGGGAGAGGATGGCAGTGGGTTCAGAGGGGTTATGGCAGAGAAGGGGAGCAGTGGTTGGATTCTTGGTGTATTTTGAAGCTGGGCCCATAGGATTTGCTGATTTATATGGTTTAGTGCTGTGTCCCCACCCAAATCTCATCTCGTAGCTCTCATAATTCCCATGTATTGTGGGAGGGACCCAGTGGGAGACGATTGAATCATGGTGATGGGTCTTTGCTGTGCTGTTCTCGTGATAGTGAATAAGTCTCATGACATCTGATGGCTTTAAAACAGGAGTTTTCCTGCCCAATCTCTCTCTTTGCCTGCCACCATCCATGTAAGATGTGACTTGCTCCTCCTTGCTTTCCACTATGATTATGAAGCCTCCCCAGCCACATGGAACTGTAAGTCCAATTAAACCTGTTTCTTTTGTAAATTGCCCAGTCTCGGGTATGTCTTTGTCAGTAGTGTGAAAACGGACCATTACACTGATAGATTAGAGGTGGAGGATGAGAGAGAATGGCATCAGAGGTGACTCCAAGTGTTTTGGCCTGAGCAACGGTAGTGTGGTCTGGCTAGCAGCCCCCCAGAGATATGCCCAAGTCACAACACCTGGAAGTTGCAAGGCAACCTTGTTTGGAAAAGGGATCTTTGCAGATGTAACTAAGTTAAGGATTTCAAGATAAGACTATCCTGGATGTGGGGCGGCCCTGAAATCCAATGATAGGTGTCCTCATAAGAAAAGGAGAGGACACAGAGACACACGGAGGGGAAGGCCAAGAGAAGATGGAGGCAGAGATTGGAGTGATGCGGCTGCAAGCCAAGGAACCCCAGGAGCTGCCGGCAACAAGGCATGCAGGAGAGAGGCAAGGAATCAGTTCTCCCTCAGAGGCCCCAGGAGGGACCCACTCTGCTAACACATTGATACCAGACTTGGGCCTCCAGGACTGAAAGAGGATGCATCTCTGTTGTTTTAAGTCACCCAGATTGTTCCTTGTTCCCGCAGCCCTAATGAGGAAACAGATACAAGCTGGAAAGATGGAGTTGCCACTAATTGAGATGGAGACTATAGGAGGAGGAGGCAGTTTGTGCGAAGGGGATGGGGAAATCCCTATAATTCCTGTGCAGGGATGTGAGGGTCAAGGAGGCGCTGGGTGTGAAGCATTTCCCATGCCTGAACTTCTCCCACCTCTTCCTGCGCCTGACTGCTAGGCTCAGGCCTCTGTCCCCCACCCCTTCCTCAGATAGGCCTGCCTTCCCCATTGTCTAAAATGTCCCCACGCTACCCATGGTGCCCCATCATCCTGCCTCATTTTCCTCCCAGCACTTAATCTTCTCTGAAATAATCATATCCTTTGATTGCTTTTCATCATCTGTTTTCCTAACACTGAGAAAGGCTCTCACAATCTCTAAATTTGCACAAAGGTGGGGCTTTCTCTGTTTTTATTTGATTTTTTTGTTGTTGTTTTGTTTTTTAAGTGTTGTTTTCTTTTTTTGACTCCCCCGGGGTCTGGGCAGTGCCTGGCCCATAGTAGGCCCCTAAGAAGTGTTCACCGAGGGGCACTGAGGAGGTGCTTAGTGACTGCACTGGACCTTCAGCATCCTAGACCCCTGGCTCTGACACTTACTGCTTAAGAATCACCAGGGCCACTTACTGAGAATGCACAATCCTGAGAGCCGGATTTACGAGGTCTCGGTTTGGACTTGGAAACATGCATTTTTAACAAGATCTCCACTTGGTTCTGATGCCGGTGGCCTGGAGGGGGCCACACTTTCATACACTATCATCCCAACCCACTCAGGGAATGGCATGGAGTCCAGAATTGCTATTGAAACACTGCCCTCCTCGGGGGCTCCCACCTGCTGGAGGTAGGAGTGGCGGCCTCATGATTGGCATCCCTTCTCTAGCTTGAGGCTCCGGAGTTTGGACTCACATGGAGCTTCAGGCCCTTCTCTGAAGCCTAACTCTTTGTGGGCAGTGCTGCAGATTGACACAGGGTGTTTCTGCACAGGCCTGACTCACACAACACTAGAACGGGCCGGGAAGGAGCTTCCCAGCCAGACGCCCACTTTGGTACCAGCCCTGGGTTATGTAACTCCAGATGCCTGTGACTAACCCATGGCCCTGAGGGCATCTCTGGGTGGGGAAGAGATGAGGGCTGACTTCTCCAGAACTTAAAACCAAACATCTCAGGACTATTATTTATAAAAGCGCAGGACACACTAGGGGGAAGTTCAGATAAAGGCTGTGGAGGGGTGCAGACAAGGAAAGGGGACCAGGAGGTGTACTTGCAAACTTGACCCACTAAAGGCATGACTTCCAGAGCTCTGGGGACAGTTGACCTTCAAAACAACGACTGACCTTGGGGAAAGGATGAGTCACAGAGGCTCCAGGGCCTGGTTCCTGCTGGCGGAGCTTCCAACCTCTGAGTCCCAGAGTATTTCTGTCCTAGGACTGAAACATGTACTTGGTAGATGTCGGCTGCCTCCACCAAATGTAAAGAGGCATCTCATCCTGTGAGCTGACCTTGCTAGGATGAGGTCTACTTCTTGGGGACGACCCTGAGCTGCCAGCTGGGTCTTGGCTGGTCCTAGGTCTGTGGTGACCAGTAGTCACTGGATTCATCTATGAGAATAAATCTTGTTGCTGTGTGGAGACAAGGCCAGGTAGAAGCAGAAGCAGAGGGCCAGGAGGCAGGTAGACCCCTGTCCCTATGTTAACTCATGCCAAGCCATAATGGCAGCTGACATCGATGGAGCTGTCCATGTGCCAGCCCCTGCCTGAAGTGCCCACAATCAACTCCTCTCACTTTTCTTCGGTAATGGAGTGAGAGGGAAGGGCACTGTGCTGAGAATCAGGGGGCCCAGATGGAAGACCCAGTCACCACAAAATTGTCGGGGGGCCTGGGATAACTTCTTACAATATTAATAATGACCACAGCAATGAATACAGCCCCCATTCATTGAGCACTCAGTGCTCATCATCTCATTAAGCCTTTGTACTGCAAACTCCAGAGGCTTTGGAATCAGACAGAGCTGGAGTTCAAGCAAGAGCTCTGACACTTATGAGCTAGCAACCTTGAACACATCGTTTAACCTTTAGGGGCTTAAAAAACAGCCATTGTTTATTCATCTCACAAATATGCAGTCTGGGCAAGGCTTGGCAGGAACAGCTTATGTCTGACTTTATGTGGTGTCAGCTAGGGTGGCTTGCAGAAAAGCTGGCAACCAAAATCCCCGAAGGCTCGCTCACTCACAGATGATGCCGATGCCAATACAAATGATGATGGTAATGCAGATGATGATGCAGATGGTGATGCATGTGCTGATACAGGTGCTGATGCTGAGGCAGGTGCTGATGCAGATAATTATGCAGATGCTGATGCAGGTGCTGGTGCTGATGCTGAGGCAGACACTGATGCAGATGCAGGTGCAAATGCTGAAGCAGGTGGTGATGCAGATACTGATGCCGATACAGCTGCTGATGTTAAAGCAGGTGCTGATGCTGAGGCAGGTACTGATGCTGAAGCAGGTGTTGATACAGGCGCAGATGCTGATGCCGGTAGTGATGGTGATGCAGGTGCTGATGCAGGTATTGATGTTGGTGCAGATGATACGGATGTTGATGCTGATGCAGGTGCTGAAGCAGGTATTGGTGCTGATACAGGTGCTGATACAGATGCTGAAGCAGGTATGGGTACTGATACAGATGTTGATGCAGGTATTGATGCTGAAGCAGGTATGGGTACTGATACAGATGTTGATGCAGGTATTGATGATGCAGGTGCTGAAGCAGGTGTTGGTGCTGATACAGATGCTGATGCAGGTGTTGATACTGATGCAGGTGCTGATGCAGGCGCTGAAGCAGGTATGGGTACTGATACAGATGTTGATGCAGGTATTGATGGTGCAGGTGCTGAAGCAGGTGTTGGTGCTGATACAGATGCTGATGCAGGTGTTGATGCTGATGCAGGTGCTGATGCTGATCAGGTATTGATGGTGCAGATGTTGATGCAGATGTGGATGCAGGTGTTGATGCTGATGCAGGTGCTGAAGCTGATGCAGGTATTGATGTTGGTGCAGATGTTGATGCAGATGTTGAAGCAGGTGTTGATGCTGATGCAGGTGCTGATGCTGATCAGGTATTGATGGTGCAGGTGTTGGTGCAGATGTGGATGCAGGTGTTGATGCTGATGCAGGTGCTGAAGCTGATGCAGGTATTGATGTTGGTGCAGATGTTGATGCAGATGTTGAAGCAGGTGTTGATGCTGATGTAGGTGCTGATGCTGATCAGGTATTGATGGTGCAGATGTTGGTGCAGATGTGGATGCAGGTGTTGATGCTGATGCAGGTGCTGAAGCAGGTATTAATACTGATACAGATGCTGAGGCAGGTGTTGATGATGATGCTAGCTCTGAGCTCAAACAGCCAGAGCTCCTCAGGCATTTCTTTTCATCTCTTGGTGATTTGTCTTCATGGATTGTGCAGCATGGTGGTTTAAGGATGGCTGGGTTTCTGATATCACAGCTCAGGGGTTCAAAGACATGTGTCCCAAAAGGAACCTGCAGAAGCTGTGTAGCCTCAGACATCACTCTGGCATTTCTGCCATATTCTATTAGCAGAGGCTGTCAAGAATTCATGTAGTGTGCTTCTGTCATAAAATATTACTCTTCTTTTTATTTTTTCAACTACTTAAAAATGTAAAAACCATTTTTAGTTCACGGGTGGTACAAAAACCTGCAGTGGACCAGATTTGGCTCCTGGATGGTCACTGGCTGACACCCAAATTAGATAAGCAGCCTTAGGGCCCAGACCCCGGATAGTGATGGAATTTGAGATGTAATAAGAGAGTGGGGACTAGCAGACTATCCCAAAGGTCACTGCCAAGTTGGAGAATCTGAAGCTATCTCCTTAGCCTGACCACTTCTCCCAAAGACAGAAGCCTCTGCCCCTGGAAGTGAGTCTGCCAGGTTCAGGAAGTGGACAAATGTGACCATTATTCTACAGCCTCATGAGTAAGCCATGGCCCTGGGGGTGAAGGTAACAGTTGGATTCAGAGGTCAGTATGTTGGAAGGTTCATGAGCTGGTGAGAGCTGCCCCTTGATAGTTTTGCATCATGGAGAAGCGGGTACCTATCACCTCACCTCCCCGAATCTGTGTCCTTTCCCATAAATGGTAGCTGTTGCTATTTTGGGAAGGCAGAATAGCGTCCTTGTTAAGAGTGTTGGTCTCAGATAATCTTGAGTTGAACCTTGTCAACTGTGTGACCTTGGGCAACTTACTTAACCTCTCTGTGCCTGACTTTCTTCATCTGCAGCATGGAGTTACTAAACGCCTACCTCTCAGGATTGAACTAAACCATGCATGGGAAGAGATCAGCCAGGGATTGGAAGGGAGTAATCAAGAAAGAAATATCAATTGTTTTGTTGTTATTAATATTAGACTGAGTGGGGGCCAGGTGTGGTGGCTCATGCCTGGGAGGCCGAAGTGGGCAGATTGCCTGAGCTCAGGAGTTCAAGACCACCCTGGGCAACATGGCAAAACCCTGTTGTCTCTACTGAAATACCGAAAATTAGCCGGGCATGGTGGTGGGCGCCTGTAGTTCCGGCTACTCGGGAGGCTGAGGCAGAAGAATTGCTTGAACCTGGGAGATGGAGGTTGCGGTGAGCCGATATCACAGCACTGCATTCCGGCCTCGGCAACAGAGCGAGATTCTGTCTCCAACAAAAAAAAAAAACTAGGCTGAGTAAGGACTGCTGCCTTCATGGGGTGGTGGCTAGACATGGTGGAAGACGATGGTATTTGTGGTTGCAATTTGAAACACGATGTCTTCAAGCTTTGAACCTGGTGAGATAGAGACACAAAAAACAGCTGGTGAACAACAAACCAGCCTCATCCTGGTAAAGCAGCCTAGAGGAAGGCATGCCCCTGCCCACTGCAAGCTACAGTCAGGAAATTGGGAGTGGCCCTTCAAGGCACAGGGAGATGCCAGAATTAGACACATGACCACACTGGACAGCAAGGGTAGATGGGAAATGCATTTAGTATAATAGTTACATATTTTTATGGGTGCCTTCTTTATTTTCAAAATGGCGCTAATTTATTATTTTTATTTATTTTTAGACGGAGTCTAGCTCTGTTGCCCAGGCTGGAGTGCAGTGGCGCGATCTCAGCTCACTGTAAACTCCACCTCCTAGGTTCAAGCAATTCTCCTGCCTCAGCCTCCCAAGTAGCACGGTGACTCATGCCTGTAATCCCAGCACTTTGGGAGGCTGAGGCAGGTGGATTAATTTATTATTAATGGTAATGATTTTTAAGTTTCCTTTAAAGGACATTTATGTAAGTGAAAAGAAATCATAGTAAAGCTGATACCCAGATGTAGACTAAACCCTGAAGGCAGCCTAGATGACTTTCATTTGGCAAGCTCCGTAGGCAAGGCTGGGTCCCCAACACAGCCCTGTAGATCCTGTGGGAAGTACCACCAAATTTTTTAAGTGGATTTGTAAGGAGGAGAAACTGAGGCAGCAGTTGAAGTGGCTTTGCCAGGGCCACTAATTAAAGAGTTTCCGGCCAGCAGGGGATGGAGAAAGAACTCATCAGGGGCCTGTAGACTGTGCTGGGAAGAGGGGATCGTGCATCTTTGGGGCCTGGCTGTCTCTGTCCCACCCCAGTGCCTTTGGGCTCTCCCCAGTTCCTTCCCTCTACTGCCTTTCTGGGGCAGCCTTTGGGAGAACAGCTCTGACCTGTCCTTTGCATCTTAGCAGGAATGAGTTTGATTTGAGAAGCAGATTCCTTCTCCCTGGGAAAGGCGCAAAGTTTTCTTTCCAAGTGCAGGTTGAAATGTAGCTCCTGGTTAAGAAGCTCACGGCACCATCCAGCATGTGTGTGAGGAGTTTTGTGTTCGGAATGTTTTTAACCCTCTAAAATTATCCCAGAAGCTCCCAGACAATCCAGCAATGCAACAGTGTCCCTCCCCCACAGCCCAGGATGAATGACAGTGTGGGGAAGTGCACAGGATTCTATGCCCTGCTCTGTTACTGGCTGGCTATGTGACCTCGGGCAAATGACTGGGTATCTCTGAGCCTCCATTTCCTTGGTGCAAAAGCGCGGCAATAAAGCTAGCCTTTCAAGTGTGAGGTGAAGCTGCCACAACCAACACAAGGGCTGCAAGGAAGCCTGTCCCCATAGCATCTCAACAGGTACCCTCACACTCATCTTGAAAAATAAGGCGAGACTTATCTCCCTACCCACCCTGGAAAATGATGGGAGGTCAATGCTGTGGAGGAACAGCTCAGGCCCCCAAGTAAAAAAAAAAAAAGAAAAAAAAAGGTGGGGCCTAAGGAAGTGGCCAGTTTCAGAGATGTATGCATAAGATGTATATTACAGGGGTGCCGCCATCCCTTGGTATCCAAGGCAGATTGGTTCCAGGACTCGCATGGATACCAAATCTGAGGATGCTCAATTTCCTGATATAAAATTTGCATATAACCTAAGCACATCCTCCTGAACAGTTTAAATCATCTCTAGATTACTTATAATACCTAATATAATGTAAATGCTATGTACATAGTTATACTGTATTGTTTTTTATTTGTATTATTTTTTATGGCTGTATTATTTTTTTTCTATTTCCAAAAGTTAGTTGAAACCAACCAAATATTGGTTGGTTGAATCTGTAGTTGTAGAACCTGTGGATACGAAGGGCCAACTGTATATACAATGGCAAACATTTCGAAGCAATCTAGATGTTAAATCTTATGGGATTTGCTAGGTCACAGCACCGCCTTAGAGTGGAGCTGGCTTTACGTTGATTGCATGCTTGTGTTTACGGTGACTGTTGGTTGACTGGTCAGCATTCACTCCCTCTTCCTCCTTCCTCTGGACACCCAGTTGTCTTTGGATTTCTGCCCCTTTCTGAGGCAGCCATGAGACGCAAGAGGAGCTGTCCCCATCCTCTGCTCCGAGGGTAGGCTCTACCTAGTCTAAGTCACGAGTCAGCACACTTTTTTTTTTTTTTTCTTTTTGAGATGGGGGGTCTCACTTTGTCACCCAGGCTGGAGTGGCGCAATCTCAGCTCACTGCAGCTTCTGCCTCCTGAGTTCAAGTGATCCTTCCACCTCAGCCTCCTGAGGACCACAGGCATGAGCCACCACGCTGGGCTAAGTTTTTGTATTTTTGGTATAGACGGGGTTTTTCCCTGTTGCCCAGGCTGGTCTCCAACTCCTGAGCTCAAGCGATCCACCCACCTCAGCCTCCCAAAGTGCTGGGATCACAGCCATGAGCCACAGCACCCAGCCAGCACGCGTTTTATACAAAAGGCCAGATAGTAAATATTTTAGGCTTTGCGGGCCATGCAGTGTCTCTCACAACGAATCACCTGCTATTGAGGCAGACAAGCAGCCACTGGTTATATATAAAAATGATTCCAATAAAACTTTACTTACAAAATCAGGCTGTGGGCCGGATTTGGCCAGCAGGCAGGAGTTTGCCCACTCTAGTATAAGCCATTCGTGATAACCCAATCCCGCATCAATAATTGGTTCAGAAGCCCAGTCTGAAGCCCACGGGCAGCAGGTGCAGCCCTGGGGAGAGTTATTGGTCCCGCAGATGAAGAAGAAGAGCAGGGAGGCAATGATAGGTCAGAAAAGGCTCCCAGAGTTGGTGGCATTTGAGCTGGGGCCTGCAGCTGAAGAGACAGTTACAGGAAGAGCTTGTGGATGAGGATCCCAGGCATGGGGAAGTGCAGATACAAAGATGGAATCAGGAGCCAGATGCGGTGACTCCCACCTGTAATCCCAGCACTTTGGGAGGCAGAGGCGGCAGGTGGATTACCTGAGGTCAGGAGTTTGAGATGAGCCCGGCCAACATGTTGAAGCCCCATCTCTACTAAAAATACAAAAATTATCTGGGCGTGGTGGTGCGCACCTGTAATTCCAGCTACTTGGGAGGCTAAAGCAAGAGAATTGCCTGAACCTGGGAGCTGGAGGTTGCAGTGAGCTGAGATCTCGCCACTGTACTCCAACCTGGGTGACAGAATGAGACTATGTCTAAAAAAAAAAAAAAAAAAAAAACACCAGAGATGGAATCAGGAAAACCTGGTACCTAGGGCACGGTGAACAAGGGGTGGGGACGGAGGGTGGTGTGGATGGGAGAGGGATCACCAGGGCCTGTTCCCCCAGTAAGGAGCATTTGAGGAAGCCACTGGAGAAGTCAATCAAGGATTTTGAGAAGCAGTCTTGTGACAGAGCCCTCAAGAACCATCACGAAAGTTACAAAGGCGATGTTTTTCTTTTTTTCTTTTTCTTTTTCTTTTTTTTTTTTTTTCTGAGACAAAGTCTCGCTCTGTCGTCTAGGCTGGAGTGCAGTGGCAGGATCTTGGCTCACCACAACCTCTGCCTTCCTGGTTCAAGCAATTCTCATGCCTCGGGCCTCCTGAGTAGCTGGGATTATAGGCACACACCACCACGCCTGGATAATTTTTTGTATTTTTTTGTAGAGATGGGGTTTTGCCATATTGGCCAGGCTGGTCTCGAACTCCTGAGCTCAAGTGGTTCACCCCCCTCTGCCTCCCAAAGTGCTGGGATTACAGGTGTGAGCCACCACCCCCATCCAAGAGCCGATGTTAATGGCAGTCATGGCTCGGCGGTTAACTGTCACTTTTGCACTTGGCTTGTTGGTGAGTCCTAATTTTTCTACAATGTTACATACGTTGAGTAAGAAAAATAAACATGTTTGTATCAGGATCAGATTTACGGGTGGGCAACTTGTGCAATTGCGCAGGACCTTGTGCTCAGAAGAACTTTGAACTTAGTTTCATACTCTGCTTTTGCTATCCTAAAATTCTTAATGATTTTGTCTTTGAATTTAGGTTTTATGAGTAGAGTCTGATGGGATAAGGGAGCATGGGCCTGAGCAGAGAAGACAGGCACAGGACACTGTTTTTTTGGTGTATTTTTTTGTTTTTGTTTTTGTTTTGTTTTGTTTTCTTTTGAGATAGAGTCTCGCTCTGTCTCCAGGCTGGAGGGCAGTGGCTTGATCTTGGCTCACTGCAATCTCCGCCTCCCAGGTTCAAGCAATTCTCCTGCCTCAGCCTCCCAAGTAGCTGGGACTACAGGCACATGCCACCCCACCCAGATAATTTTTGTATTTTTAGTAGAGACAGGGTTTCACCATGTTGGGCAGGATGGTCTCGATCTCTTGACCTTGTGATTCGCCCACCTCAGCCTCCCAAAGTGCTGGGATTACAGGCATGAGTCACCACGCCCAGCCCAGGATACTGTTTTCACTGTGCCCCATGATTTCAGAGTTCTGTGTGAGTTCGGCGAGACTAAGAGCAAATACAAGGTGAACGTCCCATGTGTGACTGAGTAGGAAGAGATGCTGGCAGCTCTGAAAGCCGTGCTCTCTCTGAGAACCACTCACTTGCTGTCAAGGCAGAAAGAAACATGCACGGCCCAGGAACGCTTTCTTACATGTGGGACTTCCCTGTAGTGGTCAACCATTTATTACTACACGCAATGACTTGGAAGGAAGGGGAAAGACAGAGTGACCAGGGCTCCTTCTCCTTTCAACTCTTCTTTATTCATCAGTAAGCCGGAGGCAATGTAGGTATAAATGCGCATGTCTCAAGGAGTGAAATAAAAACAATGGAGAGGGTTTTGTGTGACGTTTCCACTACCCTGGCAAGAACAACATACGTTCCTGTATGCAAGCTCCAAAACACAAATGCTGAAGCGTCAGTGATGCTGCTGATGGACTCCATGCTCATAGGCTTCTATTCGAAATGGGGATTGCATAATATAAAAATTCATGCTAGTAATTTAAAATATTTTAAATGTTTTTTTGCTTCAAACAATGATAAATAGCAAATTTTTAAAAGCACCAGAACACCATCTCAAAAGAGGGCCCACAGAAGAAAGCAAAAAGAAAAACATTTACGTTAGTATTTTTAGTGGTGCTTTTTGTCCTGCTTTGCAAACAGGGGCCCTGCATTTTCCTTTCGCAGTGGGCCATGCAAGTTCCGGAGCGAGTCCTGTGTACTCTACAGAAAGAAAGAAGAGATGCAATGAGCAGGAGCACAGAGCTGTGCTTGGTGAGGGCGGGGGTGACTCTGAGCCCAGGCCCTGCCTCCCACACCCACATTTGCAGAGAGAAAGGAGCTGTGAGATTTGTTTGCACTCAGTTTCAGTGAATCAAGTTGCCAGGCAGGCATCAGCAGTACCTTAGGCTCTATCACAATATTTCCTTTGGCTCCTGTCTTCACCTTGAAGGTGAAGTTGACGAGGGTTTGCATGGGGCTGCCCTGGGCTCACTCTCTTGGGTCACTCTGGAGGCGTGCAAGCACAAAGAAAGCTCATTTTTCTGCTCTCAAAAACAATCATGCCCTTTCCTTCTCTCATTTATTTTTTTATTTTGAGTCCAATTTAGAAAGGGCTGGGGGCCGTGACTCAGTCCTTCCTCGTGCTCCTTAAAGAGGCCGAGTTCAGGAGCACAAAGCCCAGCTAATCTCCAGGGGTGACATTTATGACCACAGGGGTGGAACGCATGGCTGGTTTTCCTGTTGGAACAGTCGGGAGCCATGGCGTGGGGCACCCTGCACCAGTTGGCCCTGGGGTGTTCCCTGCAGGGACAGTCCCCAAAGACTCCTCAGCTATGGAGCTGGAGGTGGGGAGTAGGGAGCTAGGACAAGGGGTAACCGGTGGCCTTTCCAGGGCCTGGGTCAGGGCTGGTGCTGACAGAACCTTCCAGGGTCTTCTAGTGCCCACGCCTGAGGACAAGGTGGAGTACCGTGCCCTGGAGGGCAGCCTGGTGCCTGGTGGCCCTCAGTAATCAGGAAGGAAATGACAGAGGTAACCTTGCCACCTGCCCAGACCCGTAGTAGGATGATGTCACCCTCTGTGACAGGTGGGGTGGGGCTTGTGGAATTTACTGTCTCTAGTGTGGTCTTTCAGCAAATGAGCAGCATGTGTTGGGGGAGGAGCTTGGCTTTGGCACCACTTGAATGTGAGTTTAAACGCTAGCTCTGCCAGGGACCGTGGGTGACACATAGTGCCTCCTGGAACCTCAGTTTTCTCTCTCTGTAAAATGGACATAAATACTCTGAACAAGTAAATGGATAGAAGGCGCCCACTAGCCACCAGCATGGGAGCTGTGATGGGGGTGGTGATGTTGATGGTGACCCACTTGGGGCCAGGCATGTGCTTAGCATTGGAGATGCAAAAAGAAAGAAGCCTGGTCTGTGTCCTCTTGTCACTCAGGTCTCATCTTCAAATGTCCCCTCCCCAGAGGGGCTTCCTGGGTGGAATGATCTCGATGAGCCACTGTCTCACCTTACATGTTCCCTTCATAGCCTTCATGGTCTCCATGCACCCAGTCATCTTTTTGCCCAGTGGACCCACCATGGGGTTAGAAGCTAGGTTCAATTCATTCATCTCCACGTCCCCGCTGTCTGGCAGAGTTCCTAGCACAGAGTAGGCATTTGATCAATATTAATTTTCATTTATTGGTTTACTGAGTAGGGGCCATAAAAAGGTCACGGTCCCTGTTCTGGAGGGTTCGCTGTCTTGTGTTCACATCACAGCCTTGTCTGGGGTGCTGCATGTCAGGAAGCTGACACTGACATCTGATTGAGGAAGCCCTCTTCGAAATTAAGGGTCCATCCCAGCCTTTCCCATCAGTGGAAATGTACCATGTGCTTCCTTCAGCCACACTTAAGCAGGAAGTAAAGTACATATGAAATTCAAAGCCACATAGAACAAATCTTTCACCGGAGTAGATCATGAGCTCTGAGACCCCGTGGGGGTGCAAGTGCTGGGGCTGCCACCTGCCAGCTGGGTGACGTTGAGCAAGTTCTTTTAGCCTCTCAGGATCTCAGTTTCCTCATCTGTAAAGTGGGAATGATGGCAGCTCACATACCTAACAGGCTTGTAGTGAGGATCAAATGAGATGGTTCGCAGGGGTGAGCCCTGTGTTGGATCCAGCCGGTGTTCAATGGTGGGGAGTGACTGGGGGTGATTCCATTTCCGTTGCCTTGGTAAGAGCATTGGTCATGTATCTGCCGCCCCTGCTTGCAAATCCCATCTTCATCACTTACTCCATAGCTGGTGTTGGGTGTGATACCTCACCAGCTAAACCTCAAGCCTCAGTTTCCCCATCTGTAAAATGGGGATGACACTGGGGCTTTCTGCAAGGTTTGTTGTGAGAATTAAAGGAGATGTTGAGCCTTATCTCTGCCCCTTCCCCACCCCTCGTCCTGAGGCCGTCCCTAGTCTCAGCCTTAGAAGGCAAGGGGTGGGAAGCAGGGGCAGGGACCTGCAGGCTGGGGATGGAATCCCCTCTGACTTACCTTGCTGGTTGCAAGTGAAGACCTCTGTGAGTCCTCTGCTTACATGGGTGAGTCACCTTGGGCATAGAGACAGCCTGCGACTGGGTTTGGTTTTGTGGGGTTGTTTTTTTTGGTTTTTGGTTTTTTTTTTTCTTTTTTTTTTTGAGACAGAGTCTCGCTTTCTTGCTCTGTCACACAGGTTGGTGTATAGTGGTATGATCGCGGCTCACTGCAACCTCCACCTCCTGAGCTCAAGCAAACCTCCAGCCTCAGCTTCCTGAGTAGCTGGGACTACAGGCGTGTGCCACCATGCCTGGCTAATTTTTTTGATTTTTTTAAATAGAGATGAGATCTTGCTATGTTGCCCAGGCTGGTCTTGAACTCCTGAGCCAAAGTGATCCTTCGGCTTCAGCCTCCCAAAGTATTGGCATTACAGGTATGAGCCATCACGCCCGGGCTGCAACTGGGCTTGTATTAGAGAATCACAGCTGCCCTGGCAGCCCACAACAGTGAGTGAGGCTCCTGTTCCCCCATCAGCCAGTGACATCCCTCCCAGAGTGTGAGCAACCAGGGAGGAAAACTCCCCATCCAGCTGCCTGGCTTTTTTCTGCAGGGGCAAGGGTGAAAGGTGGGGTGATGTGGACACTGCCTGAACTCCAAGGGGAGGGTGGCATATTAAAGGGACAGTCAGGATGTCAAAACCCTCCATGGCTCCTCACCTGCTTGGAGGAATACCCAAAGAAATGCCGCATGGTCACAAGCCCAACAGGATCCTGCCTCATGGCCTGCCTGACCTCATCCCCTCCTGCTCTCTGCCTCCCTGAGCAATCCTCAAGCAAACCTGGCACATTCGCACCTGGGGCTTTGTGCTTGCTGGTGCCTCTGCCCAGAATAGTTCTCCTAGGTGTGCATATGGTTCCTTCCTTTCTCTCGTTCAGCATCTGCTCACTGACATCCCACTTTGCTAACCCCTGCTCTTTCCCTAAGTGCTTTATCCTTTTTAGCACCCATCATGACCTAACTTGGATTTATTTGTCTCCCTGTAGAAAGTCAGCTCCGGCAGATCAGGGATTTTTGTCTCTTGTTTGCTGCTGTCTCCCCTGCTCCTAGAATGTTACCTGGCACATAAATATTTACTGGATGGATGGATGGATGGATGGATGGATGGATGGATGGATAGATAGATGATGGGTGGGTAGATAGATGGGTAGATGAACTGGTGGATAAATGGATGGATGGATGGATGGATGGATAAATAGGTGGGTGGGTGGATGAATAGACAGGTGGGTGAATGAGTGGCTGGGTGGGTGGATAGGTGGGTGGGTGGATGGATGGATGGGTTGATGGTAGATGGATGGGGTGATGGGTGGATGGATGGGTGGATGGATGGATGGGTGGATGGATGGATGGATGGATGGGTGGATGGATGGATGGATGGGTGGATGGATGGATGGATGGATGGGTTGTTGGGTGGATGGGTAGGCAGATGGATGAATAGGTAGGCAGATGGATGAATAGGTAGGCAGATGGATGAATAGGTAGGCAGATGGATGGGTGGGTGGATGGATGGGTGGATAAGTAGATGGATGGACAGGTGGAATGGTGGATGGATGGATGGGTGGGTGGGTGGATGAATGGTGAGTGGATGGAAAAATAGATGGATGACATATGATGGGGTGACTAAACAAGTTGAGACCCACTGATAGCAGTTGACATCTGAAAGAAAAATTCCAGCTGGCTCTATGGTCTTTGGAGCAGCTGTGTAACACTGCATGCTGACTACTTGGCCCTAAGAACCTCAGTTTCTTCATCTGTGAAATGGGAATCATGAGCTCGGTCATGTGATAGCATTCATTGACCTCTCAGCATAGTTAGGGCCTGGACCTTAGTGACACTCAGGAAATATTGTTTGTTGCTATGATTTTACTTCTGGAGTGTGTCTAGAAAGGAAGATGGGAAGGAAAGAGCCATGGCAGTTCACATTCAGCTTCTTGGGAAATACAGGAGCCCAACCTGCCAAATATGTAGAATGAGGGCAGAGAGGAAAACAGAGGCTTTGGAGTCAGGCCTGGGGCAGAACCAGCTCTTCCACTTCCTAGCTGTGGTTTGGGGCACGTTGCAGGACTCTGCTAAACCTCTGTTTCCTCATGTGTGGCTGGGGATGATACAGAACTTCCTGCATATGGCCGATTCCAGGATTAAACCAGGAGTCTCCATGTGGGCCTGGCACATAGAGGCACTCAGCACTTAGCATCCTCCATGTGCACCAGGATTTCAACACACACCTCAAATCTCCTGCTTTTTAAATGTCAATGTGTCAGAGACCACTAACACATTCTCCCCCAAATTGATTAGCTCCTTCTTCCTTGGCAATGGTACCTCTGGGTTTGAGCTGGGCTGCAGCCACCCTGAATAAGCTACGTCTCCAGCAACTACATGTGGCCAAGTGATCAGCTTGGGCCAATAAACTGTGAGCAGATGTGGGCAATGGCCAGGCTGGACCGTGAATAGGAGGGTCACACCCTCCCCTCTTCTCTTCTTGCCAGTTGAATCCAGACCTGGCTGACCTGATGGTGAAGGCACTGTGGACCTTCTGGTAGGGAACATTCTGGAAGGAAGAAGAGCAACAAGAGGAAGGGAGCCTGGGTCCCCACCCACAGAGCCGTATATCCACCTGCTTATCCTGGAATTGCTCTGGGGGAGAACTACAAACTTATCTCTTTGCTGTTGTTTGGGGTCTCCAGATCAGCAGCTAAAGCTGTACCCTACATACCTGTGACAACTACTTCACGTTGTGAAGCAATTGTGCAGAATAACGCCTCGTAAACACATCCATGGGCTGGGCATGACTTGTGGGACCATGTGTTTGCCATCTCTGCTTAAATTCAGAAACCTAACCCAGGAGGAGGGGGCAAGAAATAAACCTATTTTGTTAGGAGAGCATTGCTCTATAACTGTAATAATAATGAAAAGGGGCTGGGCGCAGTGGCTCCCAGCACTCTGGGCGGCTGAGGTGGGCAGACTGGCCAACATGGCAAAACCCCATCTCTACTAAAATACAAAAATTAGCTGGGCATGGTGGCGGGCACCTGTAATCCCAGCTACTCAGGAGGCTGAGACACAAGAATTGCTTGAACCTGGGAAGCAGAGGTTGCAGTGAGCCGAGATCACACCACTACCCTCCAGCCTGAGCAAGAGTGAGACTCTGTCTCAAAAATTGAAAAATAAAAAATAATAATGAAAAGGCTCAGTTATCTATGGCAAGCTTGCTCTACCAAGACTGTGCTGTTTCCTTTCCCTGCATTGTCTGCTTGAATCCTCAAACCATCCTACAAGAGAGGTCCTTTCAGAGGTACAAGGGTTTGAGACATTAAGTACAGACCAAGACAGACTCCACCCAGGACCAGCAGGTGGTCATAGGAACCTCTGACATGAGCTATTCCAATCCCCTCACCCAAGTTAGAGACGAGGCTGGGGCCAGGATAGAGAAGGACAGCTCCTGCCCCTGGACAGCCAGCCAGGTAGCAGCCTGGGGTCTCAAGAGAAGCATCACTGCAGGTAGAGAAGCAGAAAGAACAAACTTGCAAGGGAGCAGGGGATCCCCTGGCTCGTGGAGTGGGGGTCAGAACTTGCTCCAACTCTTTTTAAAGTGGCCTCTATAGAGGAGATGCCCAAAGGATTCCCAGGGTGTGATGAGATGGGGTGGGGCGCCTTGCAGATTTGGCTGTGATGCCCGCCCCAGAGGTGTCCTGAGCTTGGATGCTCTCAGGAATCGCCCTCTTCCCATCACCCTGCCGTCAGCACCCCTGACTCAGACTTCTGTCATCACAGGAAAGCTGTTTTCCCAAAGCAAGGAGGTCTGTGGTGTGCTTATGGCTAGCCACAAATGAGGGGTCACTGAGCCACCAAACTGCAGTAGAGCAAAGGCTATTTTTAACCAGGAGAGGGAGAGTTAGGGGGTTAGAAGGATATCCTGACAAGTCAAAAAATAAGGCATCACTTCCCAGGTTGACTCAGAGGGCCAGGCTTGTACCTCTCAGTCTCCTCTTGAACCTTGTATGTTTTTTGCAGAAGAGTAACGTGTAGGAACATCTCCTGGCTCTGCCACTTACTCACTGTGTGACCTTGGAGGATTTATGTAACCTCTCTGAGCCTTAACTTTCTCGTCTGTAAAATGGAAGTGATAGGAGTAATGCCCTGGCAGGACTGTAAGGACTGAGATCATAGCAGTCAAGCCCCCAGCGTGAATGGAATGCTCTGTTGATGAGCACATCTTTAACCAGTGTCTGAGCTTCCTACTGCTGCTGTAATGAATCACCTCAAAATGAATGGCCTAAAACAATGCAGACTCAGGATCTTACAGCTCTACAGGTCAGAAGTCCTAGAGTCGAGGTGTGGCAGGCCTGTTCCTCCTGGAGGCTCCAGGGCACAATCTGTTTCCTGCTTTTCTAGCTTCTAGAGGCTGGCCACATTTCTTGGATCCTGGCCCCTTCTTCCTCCTTCCAAGCCAGCCAGCAGCACATCATCTTATCTCTCTCTCTCTCTCTGTCTCTCTCTCTCTCACATGCACATATGCACACAAACACACACACACACTAATCTCTGTGTCTTTCTCTTACACACACACTAATCTCTCTCTTACACACACACACACACACACACACTTCTGCTTCCATGATCACATCATCCATCTCCTTCTCTGACACTGATACTCCTGTCTCCCTCTTCTAAGAACCCTTGTGATTCCACTGAACCCACCCAGATAATCCAGGATAATCCTTCTCTCTCAGAATCCATCACTTAGCCACATCTGCAAAGTCCTTTTGTCATATAGAGAACCATATTTACAGGCTCTGGGGATCTGAATATGGACATCTTTGGGAGCCATTATACCACCTTTCCACTGGTGATTTGGAAGATGGAATAATGATATTTAAAAATGGCCTGGACGGGTGCAGTAGCTCACACCTGTAATCTCAGCACTTTGGGAAGCCAAGATGGGCAGATCACTTGAGGTCAGGAGTTCGAGACCAGCCTGGCCAACATGGTGAAACCCCATCTTGACTAAAAATACAAAAATTAGCCAGACATGGTGGTGCATGCCTGTAATCCCAGCTACTTGGGAGGCTGAGGCAGGAGAATCGCTTGAACCCAGGAGGTGGAGGTTGCAGTGAACCAAAATTGTGCCATTGCACTCCAGCCTGGTGGCAGAGCACGACTCCGTCTCCAAAAAAAAAAAAAAAAAAAAGGCCTTGACGTCTTAGGGTGTCTGTTTGGGTCTTCTTTGTTTTAAGATATATGCAGCAAAGGCCCAAATAACAGTGGCTACAACAAGATTCAATCTCAATCCCTCTCAATCTCTCTCTCTCTCTCTCTCTCAAGACTGGGCTGAAGTGGCTGCTCTGGTCCACACAGTCTGTTGGCCTGAGGTGTCCATCATGTAGGTTCCTACTCCCTCTACCCTGATGCTCCACCATCCCCAGGGTGTTCAGAGCACGTCCTCCACCTCTGCAGCCTGGCCAAGGGAAAGGTGACAGGCATAGCACACTCCCTTCCCTCTACAGTCACACCCAAGTCCTTCACTTCTGCCACCATCCCATTGGCCAGAACTCAGTCATACGGGCACACCCAGAGGCCATGGAGGCTGGGAAATGTGGCTATTCCAGATGGCCACGTGCCCAGGAGCAATGGGAGTTCTGCTTCTGAAAGGCAGGGGGAGAATTTGTGTTGGGGACAAGTAGCAATCTCTGCCACGGGGCTGCTAGAGAGAGAACCAAGGTCTCCACCACAGACATAGGGCTGGTGGGGGAGAGTAAGCAGCTCCTCCCAGGGATGGATACTCCACACAGCCTAGATCCCTCAAATGCAAAGTTCACAGTAGGGTTTGCTCTCCTATGAGAATCTAATGCAGCTGCTGATTTGACAGGAGGCAGAGCTCAGGTGGTAATGCTTGCTCACCTGCCACTCACCTCCTGCTGTGTGGCCAGGTTCCTAACAGGCCACAGAGCAGTACCAGTACCAGTCCATGGCCCAGGGGCTGGGAACCGCTGTCCTATAGGGAACTTTGCTGGTCAGTGTTCCTGTCCATGTGTACACAGCCCATGGTGTGTCCTGCCATTTCAGGGAGAGTCCCACTGGGGAACAGGACCATATAGGGTTGTCCAGGAAGCCCATGTCACTTACAGAAATGAACCAACTTGGTCCTTTATTTGTAAATGTGAAACCACATTCAGGGCATCATAAGACATCTACAGAAAACAAATGTCACAAAAACGGAAGAATCAAAGTAAATAAACTGAATACTTCATACTGGAATGGTACGAGATATTTCCAGGGAAAGATTTTTTTTAAGTTTTCATTCTAGTTTGTATCTTGAGGAATATTTGAGAGACTGTCACATCAACAAAACGAGAGTAGATTATTGTGAAAATTGAGCAATTGGAGAACAAGAAATGTTCTTGACAATGCAAAATATAATTACATTTGAGAATTTCGGTGAATGAAAAATGAAATAGACATGGCTGATGATAAAGTTAGTAATATGGAAGACATAATTGAAGAAATCTCCTAGAATGTAGGATGACTAGACAAAACTAGAAATTAGAAAAGTTGAGATAGAAGAGGATAAATCTAGAAGGTCCAGCCTCTGTAAATGAGCATTTCAAAAGAAGAGAATAGAAAGATTGGAGGAGGAAGAAATAGTAAAAGGAAGGAGAACATTTTATTGCACATCTTGACTTGAGTCTTCAGTTTACATAGTTCCATCTGGTGCCAATTGCAATGCATACTTACAAACATCAGAGAATTTTAAAAGTTTAAGAATAAAGACTACAGGCTTTTGGAAATAATAATTTTAAAAGTGGTCAATTACAAAAGATTGAAAATCATATTAACATCAGATTTGTTGTCTATTTGGATGCCAGAAGGTGATAAAGATACGTCTTCTGTGTTCTGAGGGTAAAGGACTTTCAGCTGGAATTATTAATATAGATAAGCAAAGATGCTCTTAGATATTTAAGATTTTGAAAATTTGCAAATCATATACTCTATGTGAAAAAATTACCCAAAGATATATGGTCATCTTTTCAAAAGAAATCTAAGAAAGACGATGGCATAAAGTTTTTTTTTGAGGCGGAGTCTCGCTCTGTCGCCCAGGCTGGAGTGCAGTGGCGCAATTTCGGCTCACTGCAAGCTCCGCCTCCCAAGTTCACGCCATTCTCCTGCCTCAGCCTCCCGAGTAGCTGGGACTACAGGTACCCGCCACCACGCCCGGCTAAGTTTTTGTATTTTTAGTAGAGATGGGTTTTCACCATGTTAGCCAGGATGGTCTCCATCTCCTGACCTTGTGATCTGCCTGCCTCGACCTCCCAAAGCGCTAGGATTACAGGCACGATCCACCGCGCCTGGCAGCATAAAGATTTTTTAAAAGTGGCAGTTGGCAATTATACTGAAGAGGCAAGGGATACTAGAAAGGCACTTAAAGAGTTATCTATGAAATCTGACACTTGGAAAATTCTCCTTTGTGCTGTAACGGTTCCGCGACTCGAGATCACATTTTCTTCTCCATGAGTCTATTCATATTTAGTTCCTTGGTGAATACTGTTCTAAACTTCAGAACAGAAAAATGAGAAATGGTGGCTAACAGTTATTGATACCACATATCAGGTACTGTTCAAAGCACTCAACATGAATTAACATTAAATGTTTTGATTCTTCATCTTCCTGACAACTTTATGAAGCAGTTACTATCATTATCTGCATTTTTACTCATGAGAAAACTGGAACACACAGAGGTTAAGTAACTTGACCAAAGTTATACAGCAAGTAAGTGGCAGAGGTGGGAATTGAATTCAGACTAACCTCAGGGTCCATGATTTAAAATTGTATAACTAACGTGGATGGGAGAGGAGGAAGAACACACAAAGGTCAGAATAATAGCACTAATTTCCTTATCTTTCAATGGAAGGAATCATTCAATACCATCTAAAACTGATAAATCAAGAAGTAGAAGTAGACATATTATTAAAGGTAGATTTTGCCATCAGAAAACTAGAAAAGCCAAAATCAAGAATTAATACCACTGAAAAATGGGTTTGGGAGCAGTCTAGCAGAAGAAAATTTTGTTATGCTTCTCTTTAATATTGAAAAAAAGTTTCACCCTGTGAATGTATTATTGCTATCATTTTAGAAACCAGTTCAATTTTCAAAAAAGATTTGATCCTGTAAGTTTAGTGAGTCACCTTGACAATCCTGAGTGGAAGGTGAGAACACTGGCGTAAGAGTTGTGGTGAAGTGTGGTACCCACCTATAATTTCCCGCTTGGCCTGCCCATTTTTGTCCAGGCAAATCTCCCTCCATTCCCAGGAAAAGTCTGACTGGCAAAGAGACTTCCAAGTTCAGAGCCTGGGGAGACACAGCCTTCCGAAAGGAAGCCCTAAGATTCCCGGGCCATGACTGTGTTTGCCTTTCTCCTCCCAGAGGGTGAGGGTGACGGATCCTGGGGCCCTGGGAATATTGGGAGGAAGGATTCCAGACATTGGAAATAGAGTTGCCAACAGGGGTACTCTGGGCATGCATAAAGCCCAAGTCTAGGCCTGGCAATGTCCTCCACATCCCCAGAAGACATCGTGGGGGTCAAATTGCTCCAGCTTTGGGGTCTTTTTCAAGCTCACTCATTGACTCTTCCCAGGGCCTGCAATCCTTCAGCCTCCTGCCACCCCTCCCCACCCACCAGTGTTGGTTTTCGCCTTGGCTGCAGGCCTCCGGGGTTCCAGGGCCCTGGACTCCATCCCTGTGATTCTCACAGTGAGTCATGGTGGCTCTGCTATGCCGTCCTCGCTATCTCGGGGAACCGGAGATCCCCCTTAATTCCCTCCAGCTGTGTCTCCACAGGGCTGAGGTCATCCATTCTGGCTCAAGAGGAAAGCAGAGAGTTTGTTGTGTCTTTGTTTCATTCAAATGGTTTGGACGGTGACTCACTCCATGTCTTCTCTCTTTTCTTTTTAAACCAGGGCACCGTCTGGGAGTCGTTTTTGATTAGAAGTTGACCTCAGAAATATGCTCACATCATTTTGAAAGCATCTTCCAGCACCACAGAAATCGACTCAGATGGAGAAAGGACACTGAGTGGATGGGGGCCAGGATGGGGCGTGGACGCTCTGCCTCTGCCGGGGACAAGGCCTTCCCACAGGCTCCCCGGGGTGTTGCCAGCCTGAGTCAGAGGTAGGAGGCCGGCCCTGTCACGCCCCCATACACTTATGTATTGACCTGGGGCCAGCACTGGGGATGGCGACGACCATCATCATCACCATCGTCATCGTCAACACTAGCTAGTATTATCTAAGTGCTTATTCCAACCCACATGGTTTCTAAGGGAGTCACATGAAGTGACCTCACATCATTCTCACAGCATCCTGCCAGGCAGGTACCATTGGTGTTTGCCATCTGAGTAGTGTCACCATCTGAGGTCCTGCTCAGGAGCTGGGCATGTTGGTGCGTAAGGTCATGCCCTTGACCCACTTGGTGCAGGACCCTCCAGTGGGTGGAGTCACAGGTCTCATTATGAATGTGAAGCTCCCAAGGCAAGGTCTGCCCAGCCCTGAGGCAGCAGGTATGACCCTGGTGAGGTGGGAGAGGGAGGTCAGAGGTTGTAAGCTGGATGTGAGTCAGGTCAGAGGTTCAGTGGTATCTGGGACGTGGCTCCAGGAGGTGGACTGTTGGCTGCACAAGGATGGAGGGTGACAGAAAGCTGTGCTTTACTGAGGGTTTTGCTATCTGTTTTGTTTTGTTTTGTTTTTCTACTGTGTGCCTGGAAGCATGCAGACAGGCACAATGTGTCCATTTCCCTGGGAAGCATGCAGACAGGCATGACACGTCCATTTCCCCTGCAGGCTACTGGAAGAGATAAGGCTGGGAGGCGGATCACACTTTCCACCTTGAGATAGACACAGAGAACCCAAGCAGAAGAATCCAACCAGGGGATTAGGGAAAGCTCCCTGGGGGTGTACTGGCTTTGGAGCTGGGGGAGGTGGGATAGACCTCTACACAGAGAAGACCAGGCATCTGTGTGTGGGGGAAGAAGTTGCTCCACTTGGCAAGTGCACAGCTGTGGGAAGGGGACTCCAGGAAACAAAATCCAAATGGTAGGCTCATGGTGAAGACAGATGCAGTGTCTCATGCCTCTGAATGGGTGTTGGGCAGATGCTCTGCAAGGCAGGAAGAGCCAAGCTGGCCACTGTTCCAGCAAAAGCATCTCATTGGCCAGGTGTGGTGGCTCACACCTGTAATTCCAGTGCTTTGGGAGGCGGGGGCGGGTGGATCACTTGAGGTCAGGAGTTTGAGATCAGCCTGGCCAACATGGTGAAACCCTGTCTCTACTGAAAATACAAAAATTAGCCAGCCATGGTGGCACGCCCCTGTAGTCCCAGCTATTCGGGAGGCTGAGGCAGGAGAATCACTTGAACCTGGGAGGCAAAGGTTGCAATGAGCCAAGATTGTGCCACTGCATTCCTGCCCGGGCTACAGAGTACGACTCTAAGTAGCTCATTGAATGGAGCCTTGCAGCACTTACCATCTTGGAAGCCCCTTTGCAGGTTGCATGAATGTTGCTCAAGCATCTGTGCTTGGTCAATGTATTCCTTTTCTGGGGCTGCCATGACAGATTACCACACACTGGATGGCCCAAAGCAATCCTTTCACAGCTCTGGGAGCCAAAAGTCCAAAATCCATGTATCAGCAGGGCTGCGCTCCCTCTGAAAGCTCCACACGGGAATCTTGGCCAGCTTCTTCCAGCTTCTGATGGCTCCAGGGGTTCTTAGCTTGTGATAGTAGAATTCCAGCCTCTGTCTCCATCTTCTCCTGAACGTCTCCTCCATGTCCGTGATCTCTTTTCTTCTTTAAAGACACTTGCCATTAGGTTTAGGGCCCACCCAGATCATCCAGGATGATTTTACCTTGAGATCATTAACTTAATTCCATCCACAAAGACCCTTTTTCCAAATAAGATTACTTTTTTTTTTTTTTTTTTTTACTGGATTTGTCTTTTGTGGGGCAGGGGTTGGAAGGAGTCATCACCATTCAACACCCTCTAGTCTATGAGGTCTATTCCCTGCCCTGCAACTAAGTGGGAGTTCCTGGAGAATAGCAGTTGTGTGTTCATTCCTTCATTCATTCCTTCATTCTTATGTCCCACAAATATTGATGCAACACCTACCATGTTCCAGACACACTGCAAGGCCCTGGGGATACAGCCGCAATCCCAACAGATCTGATGTCTGCTCTCACGGAGCTGACTTTGCACTGGGGGAGGCCAACTCCACGAACACAGAAACTGGATGACACATTGGAGGGAGAGCTGTAAAGGAGCAAGCAGAGAGCAAGAACAAGTGTTACCATGGGGCGGGCAGAAACGCTGTAGCCAGGGAGGGCCTCTCCGAAGGTATAACAGATAAGCCGAGCCCTGGATGTTGAGAAGGACCAGCCTCAGGAGCAGGGCCCCTCTGCGGCAATGCCTAGTACAGAGACTTAGAGAAGACATGGGCACGTGCACCAGGCATCCCATGGCAGGGCTACCGGAGTTCCATATGTATGTGGAGAGGTCCTGTAGGACCTGGGTGTGTGACGAGGATGAACAAAGTGGGTGGAGGTTAATGCCACAGTGAGGGGCGGATGGTGGCCAGTTGACAACACGTGCCCCCATCAAAAGGGTGATTGCTACTCAGCTCTGACTCACGGTCACCAAAAAGGATGTGGGGCGAGTGTGGCCAGATCATCTAGTTCTTCAAAAGAAAATAGAAATCTAAACATTTGTTTTGGTAAAGACATCTGAATTTCAAGTGCTTTTTTAAAAGAAGCAAAAAGAGGCCGGGCGTGGTGGCTCATGTCTGTAATCCCAGTACTTTGGGAGGCTGAGGCTGGCAGATCACTTGAGGTTGGGAGTTCGAGACCAGCCTGGCCAACATGGAGAAAGCCCGTCTCTACTGAAAATACAAAAGAATTAGCTGGGCATGGTGGCAGGTGCCTGCAATCCTAGCTACTTGGGAGGCTGAGGAGTGAGAATCACTTGAACCGAGGAGGCGGAGGTTGCAGTGAGCTGTGATCATACTACTGCACTCCAGCCTGTGTGATGGGGCAAGACGCTGCCTATAAAAAAAGAAAAAACAAAACAAAACAAAACTGGGTGGGTGAAACAAAAAACATCCCCAAGCCAGGTCCAGCCTGCGGGTCACCAGTTTGCAGCCTTTGGGTGGAAAGCCAGATTGGACTGCAGCAGCCTAGTACTCAAGGAGAGGGCATGGCAGGGAGAGGAGACAGCAGCAGAAAGGCCTGAGCTGGGACAGTCGAAGAGCTGTAAGTGGCTTGCTGTGGCTGAAACGTAGTTTGAGTGTGACCACAAAACATGGCAGACTGTGACCACATTGCAAGGGTCTCGGAGCCTTGGTAAAAGGGTTCTCTTCCCCAGGGATGTGGCACAGTGTCCGATCCCTGTGCCTTTCCTCATACAGTGTCCTCCCCCATTTCTCTGCACGTCTACGTTCTGACTGTAGCGCCACTTTTTCCAGTCTCCCTGGTCCCCCTCCCACCCACCATCAAGATGGGATCTCTTGCTCCTGGGGAGCACCTACTGCACTTCGCTTTCATTCATTCATTTTTAAAAATTTATTTATTTATTTATTTATTTGTTTGTTTATTTTGAGATGAAGTCTTACTCTGTTGCCCAGGCTGGAGTGCAACAGCACGATCTTGGCTCACTGCAACTTCCGCCTCCCAGGTTCAAGCGATTCTCCTGCCTCAACCTCCCAAGTACCTGGGATTACATGCATGCGCCACCACGCCCAGCTCAGTTTTGTATTTTTAGTAGAGACGGGATTTTGCCATGTTGGCCAGGCTGGTCTCTAACTCCCGACCTCAGATGATCTGCCTACCTTGGCCTCCCAAAGTTCTGGGATTATAGGTGTGAGCCACCATGCCCAGCCTCATTCATTCATTTATGTGTTCATTTACTCAGCAAATATTAGCGTGCCTGCTCTGTGTTGTGGGGGTTGGAGGTGGGGGACTGAGGACACAGAAGTCAGCCCAAGGGACACAGTGGGAGCCCACACAGAGTCCTTATCTTCAGGGGACTCCGAGTCCAGCAGGGGGGAGATGGGTTACATGATCACACAGCACATGTTAAGTTATAACTTCAGCGGGTTCTGGGAGGAGAAGTGCTGAGGCAGGAGCTGGGTAAGGCCAGAAGGGCTTCCCAGAGGAAGGGACAAGGGCCGAGCTCTGAGGGTGCATCTGAGTTATCCTAAAGGCACTGGAAGCATTGGACAACTCAGCTTTACTCCGGGAGGCAACGTGCTAATGCGTGCCCTTGGAAAGCATTACTGTCTCAAAGGGGCTGGAGGGGGCTGTTGTGGCCATCTGGTAAGAAAGGACAGGGACTGGACCACAGGACGGGATTGGAGTGTGACCATGTAGATGTGGAGAGACGTGGGGAGAGTCCAGAGACTCAGAGGAGGCATGAAAACCATGGCGTGTCCTTCTTCAACTCCCCTCTGAGAGAGAAGCTCTGGATGTCAGAGATGGTTTCCTTGCTGGGTGACCCAATTCAGCAAAAAAGAAGTGTGACCTGATGGTTGGGATCAGACTGCCCAAAATCGAGCCTCCAAGACTTGACTTCTTAGCTGTGTGATCTGTAAAATGATGACAGCAACAGCAGTACCACTCAGGGTTGTCCTGAGGTCTCGGTGAATGATCTCTGAACTGCGGAACACATGGTACCCACTCATTAAGCGAGAGCCAGCCTTCACGAAAGAGTATTTACGTGTTAACAATGTCATTCACATGTCAGCATGTAACCGCCAGTGGGTTCATTTTGCCACTACCCAGATAGAGCCAATGTATCAAGACGGGAATTGCAATAGAGAAAGAGTTTAATTCACGCAGAGCCAGCTGAATGGGAGATGGGAGTTTTTTTATTACTCAAATCAGTCTCCCTGATTACTGATTTGATTATGCAAATCAGTCTCCTTTAAAAACCCCAGGGTTTTTAAAGGATAATTTGGTGGGCAGGGGGCCAGGGAGTGGGGAGTGCTGACTGGTTGGGTTGGAGATGAAATCATAGGGGATCAAAGCTGTCCTTTTGCACTGAGTTGGTTCCTGTGTGGGGGCCACAGGACCGGATGAACCAGTTTATCAATCTGGTGAATTCCAGCTGATCTATCGATTGCAGGGTCTGAAAAGTCCCTCAAACACCAATCTTAGATTTTATAATACCAGTGTTACCCATAGGAGAAACTGGGAAGTTTAGGAATCTTTTGGGCTCTGGCTGCGTGACTCCTGAGCATAAGTTAACTTCTAATCTTGTGGCTCATTTGCTAGTTTTACAAAGGCGGTCTGGTCCCTAGGCAAGAAGGAGGTTTGTTTCAGGAATGGACTGTTATCATCTTTGTTTCAAAGTTAAACTATAAACTAGTTCCTCCCAAAGTTATCTATGCCCAGGAACGAACAAGGGCAGCTTGGAGGTGAGAAGTAAGATGGAGTCGGTTAGGTCAGATCTCTTTCACTGCCATAACTTTCTCATTGTTACCATTTTTCCAAAAGTGATTTCAATCAGAGCAGTGCCCCAAACATTGTTTGTTTTTGTTAAAAATTTGAAGGATATTTATTTTAGAAAACAAAAAGGACATCGAAATAGCCATCACGCAAAACTCTGAAGTGTCTTAGACCTCCTTACTCTTACTGTACAGCATTATGTTGAGTTGGAATTAATTAGGGGGCATGGGGCATCCTCGTCACCTCAGGATTTGTGGTGGCTTTAAAAGTCTCCAGAGAGGCCTGGCAGCAGTTCCCAGGGATGTGTGCCATTGTCTGGGATAGAGCAAGTCGAGTTCATTGAGCTACAGCCTATGGTCCAGGGACCTGACTTGGCTGGAGGCTGGACGTGTCCTACTTCTCTTAGCAAATGGACAGAGGTCAGGGAAAGGTTGACCCGGGGTCGGGGCTGGAGGAGGTTGCAGGGAATCCTGTGGAAGCCACTCTCGCAGGGAGTCCGGGGAGAGCCCCAGGCCCTGAGTCTGAGCGTCCTCAGTGGGGCTTGGACATCCACACCTCTAGAGGGCAGTGGGGCTCCACCGAGAGTCCCTTCCCGTGTCTTCCCAGAGGCCAGAAAGTGCTGCTCAGCTTAGAACCAGCCTCCCTGCTCAGCATAAAGGGAAATTTCTGCCCACAGGTTGCCTTGGCTGGGTGCAGAGGATGGATCTTTCCACATCCAGTTGTTTTTGTGGGGGAAATCTTATTAGGAAGGAAAATATTTAGTGTCAGTAGCATGTGAACGTTTCCAAGCACGGAAGCCCGACAGCTGTACCTACTTAGGGGGGACCTGAGGGCTCCGGGCCACACAGAGGCCATCTCCCACCAGCCTGGCCAGGGGGAAGTCAGATTTCTGGGTTCCTAATGTTCACATGGAGAAAACGTGCATTTCCACTGAAGTGTTCTTGGCCAGACTCAGGCTTTTAGAGTCCCCAAAACAAATCTCGATGGTTTGCCCCTGCCTGCTCCTACACCAAGTTCTTACTTTGCAAAGAGAAAAGTCCCTAGATGAATTTTGGTCCAGAGATCAGAGCCCCAGAGATCAAAGCCTCACGGGCTGTACCCCCTAAGGGCCACAGAATCCCTGTTGGGGGCAAGGTTAGGGGGTGCAGGCACATCCACTTTGGGTGCACACAGACCTGGGTTCCAATCATCATTCTGCCACTGCACAGCTGCAGGGTCACCAGCTTGCGCCCTCCAGCTCATCTGAGAAATGAGGAGAGTCCCACCTTGCCCGGTGGCTGTGGGGCTCGGGGACAGAAATCCTGGAACCAGTATATCTAGCACAGCAGCAGGCATATCACAGCCCCTGCCAGGAGCACCACCAGCCACACCCTCCCTGCACCCACCTCTCCTGCCCTGAGCAGCTGCTACTTTTTCCTGTGGCACCCATTGCTGAATTCTTCTGTGCTTGTGGTTTATACAGTCTATCCTTCCTGCTGGGACACAAGCTCCACTGCTGTGTCCAAATCACCCTGTTCTAGGCACAAGGTCTGCATCAAAAAATACCTGTTGAGTGCATCAGTGAATGCTTTGGAGCTCATCTTACAGTTCTCTGGGCCTCAGTTTCCCCAGCTGTGCAATGTGGATGATGGCATTAGAGGTGTCAAATGTGGCTTCGGATAGATTGTGTGAGCAAATGTGCAAGAGCACCCAGCCCAGGCAGGCAACAGATGCAAATGCGCCTTCCCAATCAGATTTTGAGGTTGTCTTGGGCTTTACAATGGAGTCAGGAGAATCGCCATCCTCTGGCCCCCAAGTGCAGCTCAGAGGGATGGGTCACTGGTCAGCCATTGATACAGACTCATCCAACAGGGCCTGCAGGTTCTCTGCACAGGCGCCCTCATGTTGGATCCACCCAGGGGCCGGGCAGGGAAGATTGAGGCCAGGAAAAACCCCAAGCCTCAGAGAGGTGGGGTCACTGGGTAAGGCTATCTTGGCTGTTCCTCTGCATAAAGCAGCCAGAGGCTGTGAAACTCCAAGGCAAGAGGTGGCCCATGGGTGACAGATGGGGAAACTGAAGGCCAAAGAAGTGTGAGTGCACCGGAGAAGGAGGGTGTCTTAGTGGGAAGAATGTGGGCTCTGGGATCAAGGAGACCTGCGTTCGAGCCTGGCTCAGCCACTCACGGTGCAGCCCCGGGGAAGCCACATCACCTCTCATTTCCTAATCAGTGAAATGGAGATAACAAGAGCCCTTGCTCTGCAGAGTGCTGGGAACGGCTCCTGCAGCGGCTGGCACCCACTTGATAAGCAGTTAGGAAAGAGCAGATATTACTCTTTGTATGAGTTCTCTCTTGTTGCCATAACAAATTACCACAAAGGGCTTAAAGCAACACAAATTTAACATCTTACAGTTCCGGAGGGCAGAGGTCCTAAAATCAAAATATTGGCAGGGCTGCCTTCCTTCTGGAGGCTCTAGGGGAGATTCTGTTTCCTGCCTTTTCCAGCTCCTGGGGCCATCTGTCTTCCTTGGATCTCATCACTCCGATCTCTCTGTCCCTCATTACATCTCTAACTGTCCTGCCTCGGTTCCACAGGAACCCTTGTGATTCCATTAGGTCTACCTGGATAATCCACGATAATCTCCCTATCTCAGAGTTCTTAACATCATCACATGTGCAAAATCCCTTTTGCCTTATGAGGTAACATATTCACAGGTTTTGGGGATTAGGGCAGGGACCTCTTTGGGGCTATAATTCAGCCGACCACACTGTTCTTATGCTGCCTCCCATCCTGGCCCTGCTCCACTGCTCCTCCAGCAGACGCTCTCTCTCTCTCTCTCTCTCTCTCTCTCTCTCACTCTCTCACTCTGGCCTTGACACCAAAGGAGTGATTTAGTTCTAATTTGGGGTTCTGGTTGGATGAATTGCAGGAGAAAGCTTGTGTCTCCTCAATCTTCCCCCATTGCCCCCGGACCATACAGGTTGTAGTCAAGGGACTTGTCAGAAGGCAGGCAGCAGCCAAGAATTCCAGACAAAGCTGCTTGGGAAATGTCCCCATTCATTCATCAAATATCAGAGCACCTACCACATGCCTGGCACTCCTGGTCACTGTAGGCACAACTGTGGACTGGGCAGACTTGACTCTGTCCTCAAGGAACTGACCTTCTCAGAAGAAGACAGTAGGGAGAGTGATCCTATCATAGGCACTAAACCAAAACAAGACCGCAGGTATGGCGAGGGAGGGTGGCAGAGCAGGTACATTAGCTAGCGTGGCCACGGATGGTCTCTTTGAGGAGGTGGAACAAGACCCAAAGAGCCATGCAGGGGATGGGGGAAACACGTTCCAGGCAGAGGGCTTGGCAAGTGCCAAGGCCCTGAGACAGGAACAAGTTTAGCTTCTTCAAGAAACAGCAAGATGGCAGCATGGCTGGAGGGATGAGGTGATCTGAGAGTAGCTGGGGGCCAGATCATAGCAGGAGTCTGGCTTTTATTCTGAGTGAGACCAGGGCCTATGGTGGGCTTTAGCAAAAGGTGCTATCATCTGGTTCATATTGAAAAGGATCCGTCTGGCTTCTGTGAAGGGAACAGATGATAGCAGGCCAGAAACCAGAAACCCAGAAGGAGGCTACACAGGCAAAGGAGTAAATTGAGGAGAGTTTTAATGGATTATTCACAAAAGCACAGGAGAGAGGGGAAACATAATACAAGATGAATCCCCCAGAGCTGTCAGCATTGGGGCACCTCTGCCGCCCCAAGGCCCGAAGAGGTTAAGGAAGACAGCAGTTCCTGGGACCGGGGGAATGGCACCCCATGGAGAGGGCCACATGGAGAGACAGTGGCCTTTGTTGAGGGACATATCCAGTCCACCGCATGAACACCCAACCTTCCATCTCTTGCTGGCACCTCCTATTGAAGGAACCCTCTGGAAGCCAGAGGTGCCCCGGGGAGGCTGGGCTTATGGTCTGCCTCCCAGGCCCAGAGAGCTGAGGGTGAATCTGGAGGGCAAATGGAAGACACTGGAACAAGCTCCCTGCCCAGCTCCCTGAACGCAGGGCAGCTGACACTGTGGCCTCTGTGCCTGCAGTCACCATGCTGTCTAGCTTTAGAACTGGGATCCTTGAAAAAAAAATTAGGGCTGCTGCTCCACGGCAGCCCTGTGCAGAACACACCAGGAGTGAGAGGGAGAGACAAGGAAGAACGTATTCCCCCGCCCCTGCTCTGCCCCCCATTAGGCTGTTCTCCCACTGCTATAAAGAAATACCTGACCCTGGGTAATTTACAAAGAAAAGAAGTTTAATTGGCTGACAGTTCCACAGGCTGTGTAGGAAGCATAGTGGCTTCTGCTTCTGGGGAGGCCTCAGGAAACATACAATCGTGGTGGAAGGCTAAGGGGAAGCCAGCACATCGCGCGTGGGCGGAGCAGCAGGAGCAAGAGAAGGGCGGGGAAGTGCTACACACTTTTCAATCACCAGATCTCACGAGAACTCACTATCACGAGAACAGCACCAGTGGATCCACCCGCGTGATCCAATCACCTCCCACCAGGCCCCACCTCCAACACTGGGGATTACAATTTAACGTGAGATCTGGACAGGGACAAGGATCCAAACCATATAATTTTCCCCAACTCCATCTTTACAGAGGGGAGAGGGGCTGGGGAGGGATGAGAGGGGCAGGAGCGGCACTGAATGGCTTGCAGCAGGTGAGGGAGTCACACCTGTAGTGGCTTTGTTCCAAGTGTAAGTAATGATGTGTTGTTACTTTAAGACCTTTTCTTGGTAATAGATGTGTGGTTACAGATTTCAAGTAGTACAAATGGATATGGAACGAAAAGCTCCTCTTGTCCCCTCCCCCGTGCCCTAGACTCCCAGTTCTGTTTCCTGGAGACCATTAGTAATTCTGAAATGTCTTTCAGAAAAAGCACGTGTGTGTGTGTATGCAGTATGTATGTATTTGCAGATGTGTGTGTATGCAGCGTGTGTATGTAGTATGTGTGTTTGCATTGTGGATGTGTGTGTATGCAGTGTGAATTTATGTCACAGTGTGTGTATGAGTTTATATCATTGTGTGTGTGTGTGTGTGTGTGTGTGTGTGTGTATGTGTGGTCATCCCACAAATGGGATGCACAGGTCTGCACTTTGCTTTTTCCCTTGCCAGCCACTGTTCCAGGCACTGCGGTGAAACACAGCAGTGAGCAAGACAAACTGTCTTTTTTTGTTTCATTTTTGTATTTTTTGTAGAGATGAGGTCTTGCTATGTTGCCCAGGCTGGTCTCAAACTTCTGGGCTCAAGCAATCCACCTACCTCGGTCTCCCAAAGTGCTGGGATTCCAGGCATGAGCCACGGCTCCACAGCTCCCCGCCAAGACAAACCATGTAGATAACAGGTTAGACAGAGGGAAGGCCCATGAGGAAGGATGAGGCCAGGAGACACAACAGAGCAACAAAGGAGCTGACTCTAAACAGAACCCGAGGAAACAGGCGGCGGGCGGTTTCCTCACTGTACTGGGTTGAATCGTGGCCCCCACAAAACATGTGTTCTTGTGCTGGACCCTGGTACCTGTGATCGTGGTTCTACTTGAAAGAAAGCCCTCTGCAGATGCCACCACACGAAGGGTCTTGGCATGAAACCATCCTGGATAAACCAAGTGGGTCCTAAATCCAAAACCAAGTATCCTTATAAGAAGAGGAGGCCACGTGAAGATGGAGGCAGAGACTGGAGTGATGCAGCCACAGCCAGGGAATACCAGGAACCCCCAGAAGCTGGGAGTGGCCGGGAAGGGTCCTCCCCACGGCCTTGAGAGGCAGCATGGTCCTGCAGCACTTGTATTCAGAATTCTGGCCTCAAGAATTATGTGAGGATAAATTTCTGTTGTTCAAAGTCACGCAGTTTATGGCAATCTATTAGGCGGCCCTAGGAAATGAACGCAGACACCTATTCTGTTCCAAAGCTGCGTTGGATCCTCCCACGGGCGTCCGCCAGGCGTCAGGTCACCAGGGCTGTGAGGATGGGTGTTCTGATAGTTGATATTCTTTTTGCTACTTCAGTAGACCAGCCCTGAGTATCTTTGTGTGTCTTTGGGTGCATCGGGAGAGTTTCTAGAGGATAAACTCCAGGCGTTCCCCTGCTGAATCATACAAGACCTTGGGTTGAGTCTGGGCGCCGCAATTTTAGCCTCAAGGAAGAGGGACCATTGGCTGAAGCCAGGGAAAGTAGGTAGCATGGGTGTCCTGAAAACCAAGAGCAAGGGGACAGTTTCAAGAAGTAGAGAGAACACCTCAGAGCCAAATGCTACCGGGAAGTCCAGGCAGAGAAGAAATGAGAAGAGTCCATTTGATTCGATGACAAGGGAGGGCGCTGGTGGTTTGGCAGTGAGGTGGGTGCAGAAGTCCCAGCACAATGGCTGGGGAGTGAGTGAGCGGGAGCGGGGGATGAGAGGCGGCAGCAGCTCCTTCTTAACCCTTGGCTGGGAGGTGTGGGGAAAGCCAGGCTGGTGGCTGGAGGCAGACGTGGGTTCGATGGATGATTTTTTTGTATTTTTATTTCTGGTTGATTTAGACAAGAGACACCCAGCATGTTTGAACCTTGATGGTTGGGAGCTGGGAGAGGAGGAGGATGAAGATAAAGGAAAGGGATTAACCAAGGTGTTCACGTGGGCAGGGACGGCTCCTCTCGAATCCTTGGGGGGAATGGGGGGTGGTGGAGGTGGAATGGAAGGTGGGACAGCTCTTCCTCACCAGATGAAGGGCCCAGCTGAGGGGACTGTGTGATGTGGAGCCCTCTGATGGGGCCTGTGTGCGGCAGATGCGTGAGCACCAGCTCTGGGCGGCCCAGGGGTAGGCCAGGCCAGGTCACTGGTGGCTCTAAAAGCTACATGAAAATGGTCATTACAGAGCTTTAAACCTAATTGTAATGGGGGCCGACTGGAGCCTCAGAACCATCATCTGGCAGCTACGTGGAGAATGGGCCGGGGAGGTATGGAAACCAGTTAGGGGGTGGACATGCTGGTCCAGCTGAGTGGCTGCCACATGCCTGTTACATGCGGAGTTTATCAGGCGCCCATCTGCTTTGTGGAGACACTGGTAGAAATGCCTATTATAGCACAGATACAGAAAATTCTGAGAGGTGGTGTGTTTTGAGATAAAAATCACAAGCAGCCCGGCGCAGTGGCTTACACCTATAATCCTAGCACTTTGGGAGGCTGAGGTGGGCGGATCACCTAAGACCAAGAGCTTTGAGACCAGCCTGGACAACATAGGGAGACCTCCATCTCTATGAAAAATTAAAACATTAGCCAGGTGCAGTGATGTGTGCCTGTGGTCCCAGCTACCCAGGAGGCTGAGGCAGGAGGATCGCTTGAGCCCAGGAGGTCAAGGCTGCAGTGAGCCTTCATCGTGTCACTGGACTCCAGCCTGGGTGACAGAGTGAGGCCCTGTCTCAAAAAACTCACAAGCTCTAGGAGACAAAATCAACTTGAACCTTGACCCTCCTCCCCCCTGCCCCCGACAGACTGTGTGGCCTCAGCCTGGTTATGTGACCTCTCTGTATATGTTAGTTCTTCATTGCTCTATAACGAATGACCTCAAAATGCAGCAGCTTAAAGCAACACATTTTCATTATCTGACAGCCTCCATGGGCCTGGAATCTGGGTTCAGCTTATCCGGGCCCCCGGGCTCAGGGTTTCTCCCGGGCTGCAGTAAGGAGTCAGCGGGGGCCATGGTCATCCCAAGGCTCTGCTGGGGCAGGATCCACTTCCAAGCAAGATCCACAGTTGTGGGCAGGATTCAGTTCCTCGTGGGCTGGGACTGAAGGCCTCAGTTCCCCACTGTCTGTGACCAGGAGCTGCCCTGGGTTCTTGCCACGCAGACACTGCCTCTGGCCTCGTCAGAGGGAGCAAATGAGAAGACTCCGAGAGAGAGAGCGCGCCAGCAAGATGGAAGTCATTACCTCTCGTAATCTAAGCAGCGAGTCACTAGGTCCAGCCCACACTCAGAGGTAGGGGATCACACAAGGGTGTGGCTACCAGGAGTCCAAGCTACTTGGAAGGCTGAGGTGGGAGGAATACTTGATCCCAAAAGGCAGAGGTCACAGTGAGCTGTCATTGTTCCACTGCCCTCCAGCCTGGGTGACAGAGTGAAACCCTGTCTCAAAAA
>NW_012101920.1:313364-346035 GCF_000951045.1 Mandrillus leucophaeus
TTCCCCCCCCCCCCCCCCCATCGGGATGCCACCAAGATGCCGCTGAAGGACATTTACCAACAGATGCCCTCAGGCCTTCAGAGATTGGGTTGGACATCTTAGTCCATTTGTGTTGCTAAAAAGGAATACCTCAGGCTGGCAATTTAGAAAGAGAAGAGGTTGATTTGGCTCATGGTTCTGACGGTTGGAAAATTCAAGATGGGGCCTCTGCCTCTGGCGAGGGCCTCAGGCTGCTTCCACTCGTGGTGGAAGAGGCAGGGGAGCTCATGTGTGCAGGTCACCTGGCGAGAGAGGAAGCCAGAGAGGGGAGGTGCCAGGCTCCTTTTAACAGCCAGCGCTCATGGGAACAGATGAAGTGAGAAATCACTTACCCCCAGCCCCCACCAGGGAGGGCATTCATCTACTCATGAGGGATCCACCCCATAACCCAAACGCCTCCGTTAAGCCCCACCTCCAACACCGGGGATGGAATTTCAACATGAGATGCGGTGCTTGTGAGGGGAGGGCGAGCAGATAAACCAAACTATAGCAGCGTCTGTTTGGGTCCAAGTAACCATGGAGAATCCAGTGGGCCTGATTTTAGGATGGGAGCTGAGGCAGTGTCTCTGCTGACATCTGCAGCTGTTACATCTAATGGAAGAGATGTCAGGTGGAAGCAACAGCTGGACAAACGCCCTGAGATGCAGGCAGTGTGGCGTGTTTGGGAAACTGAGAGATCAAGGGGCTGGAGCAGAGGGCAAGACGGGAGAGTACTGGGAGGTGAGGTAGGAAGGGAGGTGGGCAGTGGAAAGCTTTGGTGGCCATTTAAGGAAGGTCTTTGGCTTTCACACTGAGGGTCTTCAGCAAAGGAGGGGCCTGATCTAAGATTAGCAGGATCAGTCCATGATGAGGACAGGCAGGAGGGGAAAGGCAGGGAGACCAGCCGAGAGACTACTGCATCGGTCCTAGCAGGAGGTGGCGCTGAAACAAACACCAGACTCAGAACGGTGCCAGGCTGAGATGGGGTCAGTTTCGGGATAAAACTGAAAGAGGGAACTGACGGGATTTCCTGACAGATCGGAGATGGGCGTCAGAGAAGGAAGAGGGCCAAGCATGGTGCTGGGCTTCTAGCCTCAGTGACCGGGGTGAAGGTGTTCCATGAAATAAAATAAACGCTGGGCTGGAACGGCTCTAGGGAGGAGAAATGCAAGAGTTCAGGTTGAAACATGATCAGCTCCAGGTCTCTTCAAGGCCTTTCTCCCTCCCTCTGCACCCTGCTGGCATGTCCCCTTCACCCGGATGGAGACTTTGCTTAGTCTGTGTTCTTCACTGATGTGGTCCATGAGCCTTAAACAATGTATTTGTCCGTTTTCTGTTGCTTATAACAGAATACCTGAAGCTGGGCATTTTGAAAGGGAATTTCTTTCTAGTTGTAGAGACTGAGAAGTCCCAGGCCGAGGGCCACATCTGATGAGCGCCTTCTTGCTCACGGAGACTCTGCAGCGTCCCCTGGTGGCACAGGACATCGCATGGGGAGGGGCTGAGTGTGCTAATGTGCTGTGCTCAGGGCTTTCTTTTTGTAAAGCCACGTTTCCTTCCCATGATAACCCATTCACCCATTTATCCATGAATGGATTCATCCATTTACAAGGGTAGAGTCCTCAGGACCCAGAGTCACCACTTAAAGGCACCACCTCTGAACACTGCCACATTAGCCTGGCAGGCAGGATAAGGGCCCCCTAACGATGTCCATGTTCTATGCCCATCACCTGTGGACGTGTTACCTTCTACAGCAAAAGCGATTTTGCAGGTGCGATTGCTAATCACCAGTGAGAAAGGAAGAGTGCCCTGGGTTACCCAGGTTTGCCCCATTTAATCA
Organism: Mandrillus leucophaeus; assembly: GCF_000951045.1. Taxonomy (NCBI): domain Eukaryota; kingdom Metazoa; phylum Chordata; class Mammalia; order Primates; family Cercopithecidae; genus Mandrillus; species Mandrillus leucophaeus. Next base: position 315,223 of record NW_012101920.1, read on the forward strand.
CAGGAGTCCTTAGAGGCAAAAGAAAGAGATGTGAGAGTTTGTTAGAGAAAGGCGTGAGGCTGGGCGTGGAATCGGAGTGATGGGATGGCTGGCCCAGCAGATGAGGGCTGAGTGCTGCGGAATGCTGTCAGCCATGTTTATTCCCAAAGAAGCTGGAAAGGATGAGGAAACCTTCTCCCCTGGAGCCCCCAGAAGGAGCGCAGCCCTGCTGACACCAGGATGTTAGCCCCGTGGGACCTACTTTGGACCTTGGACCTCTAGCACTGTGAGGTGATGAATTTGTGTTGCTTTACGCCACTAAGTTTGTGCTAATTGTTGCAGAGGCCTGCAAGGAGACAGGACTCAGGAGCGGTGGGTTTCAGCTAGGAAGAAAACACGCAGGCCTTGGGGGAAGGAAGACTGAGGATGTGGGGGTTTATGGTGGGCAGTGAGGTGTAGAGGGATGAGGCATTTCATGGGCCTGTGGGGCAGAAAGTGGGGTCTGAGCCTCATGGGGGTCAGAGTGAGAGACGCAGGGGATGAGATGAGAGTGACATGAACAGGAATAAATGGCAAAAACCGACTCATCCTGGAGGGGAGGCCGTGAGCCCTGAGAGATGGAAGTCATGGGACCTGGGACCCCCACTGCCCAACTCGCCAAGGAGCCCTGGACCTAGTCTGGGCAGTGCTGGTCTTGGGAACCGGGGGTGTCCGCAGGGCAGAGTTTAGGAAAGCCTGCCCTCACACCTTCAGATCCTGGAGCCCAGCTCAGGGGCCGAGGTCTGTGTCGAACACCCCAACAGCGCACAGAGGGTGCCCTGGCTTATTTGCACCACGGGGAGGATAAATGAGAACGTGGGCTCCTGAACCGCACGACTGCAGGTGTATCTGGGGAGGACCAGATGGAGAGGCGCCCAGCCGGAGAACGTTAGCACCGTCTAACATAGCAAGCTGCAGGCGCTGGCCGCACCTCGCTCCGCTGCAAACAATCCATTATTCACCTTGTCAAACAGACTCCCCCCGAGAAGCCGGTTTCAGATTTGGCTTGTAAACGGCAGCTGGCTGGCTGGCCCTTCTCTTACCTGTCCCCAAGGAGCTGTTGAGCCACAGCAGTGAGCATTTTACAAGCAGGAGGGCCACAGGTGACTGCAGGCTGCCAGAAAGCAGATAACTGGCCTGGCAGGCTCCAGGATTCTAGGGAATCATGGTCTTTATGGCTTTCTGCAACAAAGGGAACTGGCTCTTTCTAGAAGACAGGCTGGAATACACTGCTGTGTAATTAGAGATGAATAAACCGAGCCATATGGGACAGAAGGAAAGTCTCCCTTGAGTCAGTTGTTTGGTTTATAAAATGTGTTAAATATTAGGAAATGATTAATTTTCCATGCATTCCAGATGAGCCCATTGTTCTCCATGCACAGGAAAGGCATGTTTGCTCATTTCACACCCGGTTCCTGGGGGCCTACCATACCGCATGCCAGGCTGTAGAGAGATGGCATTGAGCAAATCAAGACAATCGTCGCCGCCATGGAATTTACAGGGGCAAGAGACAGCAAACATGCCCACAGTCATCCAAACGCCAGGCTGAGTGCATGTGGGGGCGGGGCATGGGGTAGGTCCCGCATGACAGTGGTCACTGAAGTCCTCTGAGGACAAGAATTTAATTGGAAAGTTGAAGCATGGGGAAGAGCCAGTCCATGAAACTCAGGGGTCAAAGCGTTTCAAGTTTTAGGAGGAGAGAGAGGTGGGGAATGGTGTGGTCTGGGCAAGGAACAGAAAAGAGGCCTGGAGGCTGGAGAACTTGTGGCCAAGGAAGATGGCTGAGCCTCTTGCCTGGAATTTGGATCATCCTGAATGCAAAGGGAAGCCGTGGAGGGCTTTAAATAGGGCTGTGATAGGATCTGAGGCTGCTTTAAGCTCGATCTGGCTGCTGTGTGGATAGGGAGGTCGGGAGTACACCAGCGAAGGGCTGTTGTGTCATCCAGGTAGGAGATGAGGGTGTTCTGGTGAGCATGAGGCATAGAGGTGGGAGGATTTCAGAAGGGACCCAGCGGGATTTGCTGGTATGTGGGCAATGGGAACAGTGAGAGATCTGGGGTTATTCCCAGGGTTTTGACTAAGCGACTGTAGATAGATGGTGTTGCCATAAACTGATGAGTAAGATGGGTGTGTGTGGGGAGAGGGAGGAAGAGGAGATTGGGAATCAGGAAATTTGGGGGCATGTTGAACTCCAAATGCCTCCTGGCTACCAAAGAGAAGAAGGCACATGGTGGGGGAGGTGACACGGGAGTCTGGCGCGTGTGTATGTGAAGGTGTAAATACAACCCTCTCCACAGTTGTCCTGTGAATGCTTTTTTCTCATGGTATTAAGGGCAGAGGGTTCTAAATCAAATATCCTCTGGCAGTTTGCACAGCAGCAGAAACTGTTGGCAATGTGTTTTCAAGGAGTTTTGTCAGTATTTCATAGAAGGATGAGGTGTCCCCATTTCAACAAAAAATTTAGGGATCACTGATGTAAAAAGCATAGCTCCTGGGAATCAGAGTGAATCGTCACTGTACTTCCTATCCAGCACAGTGTTTCAGAGCTTGAAGTTTTTAGTAAATCAGGGATTCCTAGAGAGCCTGGGACAGGGCAGATAGACAGCAGGGGGTTTCGTTTCTTTGATAACTCCTCATCGGACCATTTACACAGCTCAACTTCTGAATTTTACCAAGAGGGCAGGGCAAGAGGTGGTTTAGAGTGAGAAGCCCTTTTTGGAGAAAGTTTGGTCTGACCTCGTCCACCTTCGTACCACAAAATGTCATGAGGTTTATAGCAAGCGTGTCCTTTATACCCCATCACAGCTACTGGGGATCCGCAGACAAAAGAAATGACTTCACTTTCATTTCGTAAAGACCCTTGTGGCTCTGTGCCTCTGTCGTCAGCATTATTTTGTACTCAACCTGGTCCTACCAGGAACCCAGTTTCCTTCTAATGTATGAACATGAAGAGGCTGAGTAGGAGTCAGCATTTGTTTTCTCCTGTCAATCTTACCACTTCTTAAACTCCAACTTGGCACGAAACTACTGTTCTGTTTCTGCTCCTTTGCACGAAACTACACCATGCTGTTGGATACAGCAAGGAACATGTTCAGATTTGCAAACTCCTGGCAAAGTGACTCCAAGATGCTCCAATACAAACTTCCTTGTCATCTCAGGTTTTGAAAATTGGATAAACTCAAGTTTCTGGCTTTAATGATCTATTTAGAAAAATTAAAATCCCATAGAGCTCTAAATGTTTCCTTCCAGATATTAGTCAAATGAGGTCTCAAGGTGAGCTCAAGGCTCCACGATAAGCCTTAGGTGAATCTGAAATCTGTTTGTTAAATGATGGGACAGTCGATCGATAGCTAATATTGATTAAGTATGCAGTACCTGTGAGGTGGGGACTAGAGTCCTCATTTTATATCTGGGGAAACTGAGGCACAGGCCAAATCTGTGTTTAAGCGTGGCTTAAATATAAATGTACAACACAGACTTTTTTGGTTTTTTTTTCTTTTTTAAAAATGACTGTATAGTTTTAGCCTTGTCCTCTGCTTAAGTGATTTTGACTTTCGATTCAGGAGAAGTGGTGTAAGGTTTTCGGAAAGTGAGTTAAAGCAAAACAGTTGGCCGCAATCGTCTTAGTGGGGCACAGTTGCCTCTTAGGTGTAGCCCTGGGCAGGTGTTTTTTGTGGGGCTCCTGTCTGCCTAAGCAACTTGAGCCATTCCTAAATCAGCACCATTCTGGTGATCTAGTCTCACACCATCCCACAGAACTCACAATGAAAATACTGCACCAGCCATCAGAGCAATCTGCTCACCAGGGTGCTCCTCTGGAAGCTGGCCTGGACCCTGTAGGTGCAGGTTCTGCAGCTCTTTGGGGCATCTGAAGGGGAGAAATGGGAGCCAGCTGGTCCCAGCTAATGGAGGGAGACTAAGGGTAGTTCAAGATAGGTACTTCCAGCAGCCAGGACCCATGCAGGTCCCTGTCTGAGCCTGGGACACCTGCCCATTTGGTAGTGCTGGTTACAGGCACTGGAATAGCAGGGGGGCGGGGCTAGAAAATTCCCAGCAAGACAATCCAAGTGCGGGGCTATGATGGGGTGGCGTGGGTCCCTAAAGCACAGGGCCTGGGGCAGATATCCCATTTCCCTGGGGTGAAAGGGTGGGAGGAGGTTCGAACCCTATGAAGACTTCAAAAAGAGCAGCTACTTCCAAACCTCCTAGGTGCTTTAGCTACAGGATGGCAAAAGCTGTTTTAAGGAGGAACTTGGCTAGAAGGTTCTAGTACTTGTTTGTGGATTCGAAGGTATAAGGTGCATTTTTTTTTCTTTAACCTTGATATTTTGCAAGATGCTCAAATAAAAATGGTAGCTTTTGCCTTCCAAGTGGCTGGCTTGGCCCAGTTGACTGAATGCTTCGGGACCCTTGGAAAGCTGGTCTAAGGTGGGCATCATAAATCTCCTTTATGAATATGCTACCTCAAAAGTAGTCTAGAGGCACAGATTACAGCAGAGCTGTGCTGGAGAGAATCAAATTCAGGTTGACCATGTGGCTTTGTCACCTCCGACAAGTGGCTTCTAAGCCTGAGTCACAAGCACAGCGTGACCGTACCTACCTCCTAGGGCTGAGACGAGGAGTAAACGCACACACGTATGTGCGCACACAAAATGTTCCTTGCTGACGGAGCCCAAAATGTAAAGGGGATATTTGAGTAGCCTCTCCGGAAAAGAAAGATCCACCAAAGTAGCTGTTGCTTCCAACTGTTTTATTGCTAAACTATCATGATACAAGTCGTATAAAAATACTTTACATATAGGAAAAATAAACTACATTAAACTGGAGATTAAAAACATTTGCATAGGAATGTGATGTATTCAAACGCCTTTAACAGGATTGTCTAAACCTAAGCCTGCCAGCACCACCGTGTTGGAGAGACCTCTGCTTGTTGGAGAACTGTACTGGTTTTCTCTCCTCTGAGGGCTGTAGAGGCCATAGTGGGTGAGTGAGGTTCTTTGACAAGACGTCCAGGATGCTAAGCTTGTTCCACCAACAGCCATAGCCTCGGTCTGCTCAGGCCAATCAGAATGCTGTGAGCACCTGCTCTAATGGAAACATCATCATTTGCATCCATTCCATTCAAAGCTTGAACTCAGCAGGGAGTTTATTCTAGTCAGCCAACAGCTGCATAAAGGCAGAATGTTAATTAACCCTTTCACTTCCAGCTCTCAGGACCCTGATGGCTCAGGGAGAAACTGTTACCAACCACCAGAAAAGTTTGTTTTTAAACAGACTGAGTTAAACAGTGATGTTGGCTGTAAGTCAAGGCACTCACAAAAGCTGAGGGAAATGGATGTTTATGATCACAATTTTTATATGATGCTGCTTTTTCTTAAGCATTTAATTGGAATGCAGGAAAATACTTGCTATGCAACTGGCTGTTTTGGTTCCATGAAACGTAATGCCCTAGCCTTGAGCCTAGGAGACCCAAGGTTAAGATGCGCTGGGTCACCGAGCACCTTGCCTCCAGGAAACGAGTTCAGGAAAGGTTAGCCCAGCTTGTCAAGAACGTCACAACTCCATCCATGCCTCTTGTAAACTTGAAACGAAAACATTCTTTCATTTCTGAGCAATAGAAAGCACTTGGAAAGTTGTTTTTTTTTTTTTTTTGACATGATAAATTCAGTTTCACCGTAGTCCAGAGTGAGAATTAGAACATATCAACTCCTGATCTGCCTAAATGTGACAGCCTCTGCCCAAGACTGGCTCACTGAGGCGTCCTGGCTACTGGATGTAAACAAAAAATGCAATATCAGTGCCTCCCAGTTCTTTGAAGGAATCAATTCATCCTTGGTTATGTCTATGCTAGAAAACTGTGGATGTCCTTTGGATAAAGCATACAGGAGTTATCTACCAGGATTTAGTTTTGGTCCCCTCTGTAAATATTAGCCTGAACGTAGGGTTCTGCGAACATGAATTCTTTCCAAATTCCATTACAATGCAGGCAGGGTTTTGGTGTCAATTTTTTAAAATCAAAACCACCTACTAGATTACTTATTTGGGGGGATCTAGACACTTGATGATTCTCAGTGACCAGATCCAGGCTCAGGGCTGAAGTCAGCATAATTCTTGAGCAAGAAAAAGGTGGTTCCTTCTTCCATGAAGCCATTCTTTCTCCTGAGATGCTGTCTTCTAGGTAGGTGACCAATAGGCTCTGAGTGGGAGTTTTATTATATGGATTTTTTGTTTCCTGGAATAATTAACAAATGTTTCAAGAATACATCATTTATCTTAAGAAAAAAAATCAACCTATGTGTAAAAAGAGACATTTAAAAAGATTTCTGACCATTTATAAATATAAATCTAATTCCAACAGGGGTGTAATATTTTGAGGACAGGTAAAAAGCATAAAAATACAGGTAAGAAAATAAAATTTAATAACATACTAATTAATCTGGATTGCTATACATATTATCAAGCAGCAGCATTTTTTTACAATACAGGAAGACTTGCAAACTTTGGAAATATACTACATTCAGCAACATGGTAGACCTGTCAGAGTGCTACATATTTACATTAACTTAGATGTAGCAAGTGCAAACCTTCACTTAACTGAGATCCTTCTAACACACCTGCAACACGCCCATCTTTACCATTTATACATCCCTACTTTCTCATTCTCTTAAAGGATCTTATTGCCTCTTCCCATACTGGAAATATTTCATGAGCCATCCTTCTTGGCAAAATTTCCTCCTAGCATTTGTAACTGACAAAACTTCCTTGATAGCTGTCAGTTCCTAATACACTTTCTCTTGCCTGTTTATGTCTCAAATCCAATGCTTTTGTTTCTCTTTCCTTTGCTATTTGGTACAGTTGTTTATGAAAGTGCTTCCTATAATATCCAGCTAAGATGTCTTAGAAAAACAGAGGGGTTTATTTGTGTGTGTATTACACACACATATGCATACAGGAGGTTGAGCTACCAGGAGGTCCTTTTTGCTAACATAGTTAGAAAACTGATGGAAAATGCATTAGTCCTTTTTCACCCTGTGGACAAGGAAGCTGAGCTACTTTGCTACAATAGCAGGAAGGCACTTGGGTAAAACATTCAGATAACTGAGGAAAGCTCAAATTCCCTCATGTATAAAAAATGGCTCCTAGCCAGGTCAAGGGAGAACAAATCACTCACCACACACTCCTAGCTTTTCCCCAGTGAAGTCGATATTGCTGGAGAGAAAAATTCATATTGCCGGAGACAGAATTCTCTAGGTGAAGCTGCTAGTGTAAGGAACTTATTTTGTTCGTGAGGAAGTATTTAGCATCCCAGAAGTTCTACGGTGGGGGTCAACCTCTTACTGGCATTCTGTTTATTTAAAAGAGAATTTTCCTAAACTCTGAGCTTAGGGGTGGGGGAGGGAAAGGTTGTCCATTGTTAGGGAAAAATAAATGCTAGGCATTGACCAACAGGTTGCATACAAGTGCACAGGCCCGAATCTGAGCATTTTGTCTTCTATCTGGAGTGCCAACCACTCCTGGCCCCGCTCCCAGGAAGCTTTTGCCTCTGGGTAACCTTGACGGCAGAGCCAGGACTTACAAAGCCCACAGTGGGCACTGAGTGGCCACGACTATCTTCTGAGGCCTTCTGCCTACAGACTGGACTGAGAAAACACTGTAAGTCCAGTCTGAGTGCTAAGAATATTTTCACTGTGTTGTGGATTATTGAGGAAACAACTGAATGGCTTAAAAATGAATCCCCCCGCCCGTCCTGGGGTATCTGCAGCAAATGCCAACAGAAACACACCTGCCAAGAACTACAAGGGTTTTGTTTGTAAAAATCACAAAAATCGCACCCACAGAGGAAGACTAGGGGAGACTATGGGTGCGCTCAGTGGAAACAGTTGGGAGGAAGGAAATCATATGTAACATACAACTGGTCTGAACAGAGCTCATTCAAACTAAAGGATGCATTCGAGTAGACTTCTTCGTGTTAGAATTCTAGTGCGAATAGGTCTTCAGGGGCAGAAAGGGTCTTTAAATACGTTCAGGTCAAATTAACCAGTGAAGCTGGGAAGTGCATCCTGAGCTCGACTGTCCCACTTTGAATTTAGGATAGAGGGAATTCAGCCCTTTTCCTCTATCTTGGTAGACACCCACTTCCAGAAGCACTTGGGCTGTTTTACTTAACAAAAATACCCGCACTTCTTTTCTTGGTTGCTTTAGCCCTTCTGCTATTCCTCAATTAAATGCACATGCTTGAGATTCTCCACTGCTTTACCGAAACGCACTCTGGCTGCTAGGAAGCAAGCAAGCCGGAACCTTGCAAAGCATCCAGGTTGTACAGCTGCAGCAGACAGGTGCTTGCTCTCTGCAGCCTGGGTCAGCCCCCCAAGTCTATGGAAATTGTGTTAGCAGGACTGCGTGCTGCAGGGGTTAAAGAACAGCTCGCCAAAATAGCTCCAGTGCTAGGTGCCCTGGCCAGCTTTTTAAAGCAGAAAAAAAAAATAATAATAATAACAAACGCATATACATGTCATAACTTAACGCCAAGAAGTCTTAACAGGTGATCTTGTCCGGGCAAGACAGTTTGGTTTTGGAATAAGAATTCAAAAATAAAGCTTTAGCCGTGGCCCAGTTGTGGCATGGACTGGGCGAGCTCTAAGGACTGACAGTTCAGTTTCTACCTCTATCAAGAGGGTTCTGGGTTTCTTCAGCCTGTAAGCTGGGCTCTTGGATCACGTTCCTTTGGTTGCTCTGAGAACTCCTTTCCTTCAAAAGGTACAGGAGCTGTATCTGTGACCTGGAAAAATGAACGCAAGGGCTGGGGTTTAATCACAGCGCCCACATCTTCTGTCCCCCACCCATCCCCCCAAGCTCCAGTCACTCTGTTCTCAGGCGCGTTCCAGTGTCCTGTCTTGTGCAGAATGTGCTTTTGGTCAGCAGGCGCTTAATATTTGGACGGAACACCATTAAGATCAACCAGGATGCTCTCTGGGATTGAAAACATAAACCAAAAAGAAGCGTTCTCTCTGGTGTTTAGAGGGAGGTGGCGAGCTCCTTAAGCGAGAGTCCGCTTAGTGCCCATACATTGATCCGCGTGTGGACTCCAGGCTGGGAGACGAACGTGAAAGGAGACAGAAGGTGAGGGGCTGTGGAGGGCTCCGAGGGGTCAGATACAGAAGGTGTCTTGCTATAATGGCTTCTTTTACGTCTGATTTCTGGCAGGAGGTCCTGAAAACTCCTTCCTGATAATTTCATTAACTACAAAAGAAAAGAGGAGGGGGAGAGAGAGAGAATGGGGCGAGTGAGAGGGCACCAAGAACATGCATCAGGTTCGCTTTCTAGACCCTCTATCGGGCTATTTGTTTTTCGCTTTCTAGAACCTCTATCAGGCTATTTATTTTTGAGACAAGGTCTTGCTCTGTCACCCAGGCTGGAGTGCAATGGCACGATCATGGCTCCTAGCAGCCTCAGCCTCCTGAGTAGCTGGGACTACAGGTACACGCCACCACACCTGGCTACCTTTTTAAATTTTTAGTAGAGACAGGGTCTCACTCTGTTGCCCAGGCTGGTCTCGAACTCCTGAGCTCAGGCGATCCTCCCACCTGAGCCTCCCAAAGTATTGGGATTACAGGCATGAACCGCTCTGCCCATCTCTATCTATTTACATACTTTTTTTTTTGTTCCTTGTGATTGTATATTTGACAATTTTTAATATAAGGAATGCTTTCCTACATCATATTTTTTTCAGACAATATTTTGTGCTAAAGATCTATTAGTGAAAATTGCTCAAATGGTAACTTTTTCAAATCTTTGTGGCAGAAATGGATTTGAGCCATAGGGCATGTTTGAAGTAACTTTCTCCTCTTCTGCATTTGATGTCATGTGCTTGAGGCTTTCTATTGTGGACCAAACTACTTCCACTATTTCCACATCCAGAAAATGCCTATTAAGTCTGATAAAACATGGTTCTTTCTTGATCCATAAAACTTACAGTTCTCAAAAGAGGAACCCTTACAAAGAGCAAGTGAGGGCCCCCCAGAGACTGACTGGCCATCAACAGAAACATAGTTTCCATTTCAGCACAACTAAGTGAAGGATCATGTGCCAGTTCTGGAAAATTTGGTCACCCCCCTCCCCAGAAGTATGTGTGGAGTTCCCAGCAGGGAACCAAGAGCAGTACCAGTCACTGGCATCAAGAAGCAAGCTACCTTCTCCTGCCTTGGCTACTGGGTGAGATCTTAGGATAGTGGATCCTGCAAATAGGTTCCCTGAAACATTCTTGGAAAGAAGAAGGTGCTATTGGTGACCTCCTCCATGAGGCATGCTGCCTGAGGTATGCCTACACCTTCAGTTTTGCAGGCAGACCATATTGACTAGTTGTGGGGTGGAAGGGATGAGGATGTAAACCCCTTTGGGAGTCCCATCAAAGGCAGGTTCATTTTCCATTTCCTGGTTCTGACACTGAATTCTTCCCACACCTCCTCCTACTTCCTTTTCTCACCTTAGGCTTAAGTTACATTGTCACTGAGGGTTAAATGTTCAGAGTTGCCCAAAGTCTCTCTTCATGGTCAAAGCTGGGCCCTCCTAGGTTCAGGGTGCTTTTCCCTGGAAAACCCCTGCCCAGATGGTCTGCAACCTCCATAACAGTGAGAGGCGGGGGAATGCAAAGAGCTGAATGAACCGGGTTTGATTCTCAGCTCCTTCTCTGGCTGTATGACGTTACCTCTCCGTGCCTCAATTTGCTCAACTGTAAAGTGGGAATCATAGCACATATCTTTTCAGGCTGTTGTGAGGATGCTAACCATTCACATACGTGATAGCGCCCAGCACAGTGCCTGGTGTTCAGTGGTTAGTGGCTGGGATGGTCAGTAAAATCCCTACGCTTCATGTTAGACTCTGAATTCTGTGCTTTGCAACCATCGGCTTTGTTTTGTGCCAGAACATCAGGCATGCCACAAGCATGGGCATGAGAGGTCAGGTTCTAGAGCCAGCCAGGGTTAGAATTCCACCTCTGCCACTTCCTTGCTTGGTGAACCTTGCCTTGGTGACATAACCACTCTGTGCCTCAGTTTCCTCATCTGTAAATTGCATCTAAAAATATTACCTCCCAGGTTGCTGAGGTGCTTGGATGAGATAATGCAAGTAAAGATCACAGTGCCCAGTGTACAGCCAGTGTTGGTTTGTAGACCAGTATATACGTATTAGATATGTATTCGAAATACATACATTATGTATAACTTTTCCAACATGTGGAAATGGATTCACTAATAGGAATGTAGAGGACAAATTCATATATTTAGCTAACCAGCACTAGTTGGGCATCTACTGTGTACCTGGTAACAGCTGACTCCCAGGGGCCCTAAACCAGAAGCTGCATAAGGACTGTCAGCCCAGACCCTCAGTGCTTCCTGCAGGGGTGACGAGCTGACCATGCTGTACAGGACTCTCATGTAGCGAAAGCTGAATGCCCGGGGCAGGTGGGGTCGGGGCAGCTTCATGTGAAGCTTTTCAAAGCCCGGATTCCAAAGGGCTTCCTGTTTTCTCAACCTAGGAAGTGAGAGGAGTGGATCCTTAATGAAAACTTTCCACAGCCTCAGCTTTCTAAAAATAGCTGGTAGGCAGAGACACTGGCACCAAAGCCCTCTGGAAGGGCTGTTTCCCTTCTCAGAACACAGGGCTAGGGCAGGGGACGGGAAGTAGGGAAACTTTCAAGCAGACAGAAGCGTGTTTCCCTCCCCTTGGATGGAAATGGTCCTGCTTTCTGGGAGCTACTTTCAGGTAGAAGTGAAGAGTTGCATCTGGAAAATCCAGTAACCCTATGCACTTAGACCTTCTTGCTATTTGGGGGTGGTGAGGGGGCCCTGAGTTCAACTCCCGCCCAAACCTCTCTGGGTAGGAACCGCCTCTTTCTGCAATCTCGGCGCCTGCTCCCCTGACTACCAACAAGGAGAAAGTTCTAGAACAGAAATGCCTGCTAGGTGGTGGTGGCAGAGTAGAGCCACATTGGGCTTTAAGTTCTGAGAGAGGGTCTCGTCTCAACCACTTCATGCAGAGTCCACAGGGAGGCCCCACATTTGTAGACTCGAGTACCAGGGTGCAGGGGAACCCCAGTGCCCTTTCACCTTGCCATTTCTCCTGGTCTCTGTCTGTCCCCGACTCAGCCCTGTTCTCTCCTGTTGCGTCACCTTCCTCACGTTGCTCCTCTGGGTAGCATCATGCTTTCCCCAGTCTAATGCTTTTCCTTCTCACTCACATCACCCAAGGCTCAGTCTCCTTGGCAAAGCCCCCCTTGGTGGCCACCCTCAGCCCAGTTGCACTCCCGTCTCCTCACTATCCCCTGCTGCGTTGATGCTCTCCTTCCCCTCATATCCCTTAGATGATGCTTTGGTGCATGGGAAGTACTCAACATGTATTTATGAACAGAACACAGCAGCTTAGAAGGGGATTGGGAAACTTCAGGTCACAGCCAGGACTGGCCTCCCCAAGTCGGCCTCTGAGGTTTGGGTGCTGAACACTCTCCTGTATCATTGCCATCAGCACTTTAGACCTCCAATAATCTACCCTAGGCTAGCAACTGTACCTCTCCTCCTACCTGTTCCCAAATGGGGCCAGGTGCAGTGCTTACCCCTGTCCAATGCTGCCCCTTGCTGGAAGCTGCCCCACATTCCAGCCATAGTGCCCTCACTCCCTCCAAAAGCAAGTACTGAATTTTCAAGTAGCCCTACTCATGCATGGCACCATGCAGACAGCAGATGCTTAATGCTTGCATTAGCCCACCCCAAGGACCCTGCACCATCAGCCTAGGTCCCTTAGTTTAAGGAAGCTGATTTTCCTTTTTCATTCGATTGACAAATGGGTTGCTGATCTGTTACTTGTTTGGAGTCTTTCTCTCTACAAAAGAATACCAGCCATTCACATTTCCTGAGAGCTGTGTGCCAGGGACTATACAGTGCCAGGGACTATTATTTAATTCTCACACTGCTCCTAGTAATATCATTATCCCCATTTTATAGATAGGGAAATAGAGATAGGCAGATCAACACTCTAGCAGGTGACGGGGGATTGGGATTTGAACTCAGGGCCCATTTAATTAACTTGTACAGTATTGATCCTCTTTCTTTTGGGGATCCCAGAATCCTCTGTGTCATTTGCGTGAAGTCAGGGGAAGGCTACAGTAGACTCTGCCTAGCCAGCAGAGAGAGGCCGTGTGATGAAGGCAAGTGCTCTGCTGGAGAAAGCGTCCCTTTCTCAGAACAGAATTGAGGCCAGCAGTTGTGAGTCTGCCACGGTGCTCTCGACCTCTGATCATCCTTACAGAGAGGTGTCCTGCTGAAAAGGCTGATGGAGAATGATCTCAGGGTGACTACTAAGCCTGAAACCGTAGAGGAAAAAGTGAACTGATCTTAAGTACATAAAAATTACGCACAAAACATAGTGTAACATTTTCAGTATATATGACAAAGCCATTTATAAAGAGGTGTTTCCACTCAGTAAGAAGGATATTAGTATTCTAATAAAAATGGCTGCAGACATAAAAAGATGATATACCAGGGGTCCACAAACTTTCCTGGAAAGAGCCAGATAATATTTTCAGCTTTGTGGGCTCTTTCTCACTTACTAAGCACTGCCGGTGTAGCATAAAAGCTGCCGTAGACAGTAAGCAAATGGGCATAGATGTGTTCCAGTAAAACTTCATTTGCCAAAACAGGCTGGGGGCCAGGATTGACCCAAGCACTGTAGTCTGTCAGCTCCTAGTATATATATATGCTAATGGCAAAGAAGAAAAAGCAGGGTGTTCTCTTTGCCTGCTTTTTGAGGGTGGCCATCTGGGGAAGCCAGTGCCTCTTACTGGATTTCTAAAAGCTAAAACTGACTTCTGTTAGATCCCATTCTGCCCTAGGAGTTTTCTGTTTTGCTACAAGGCCCAGGCACCTGCATCTACTTTCTCCTCCCTTCCTTTGCCAGAGCTCAGAGGTTCCCAGACTTCAGTTTGCAGCAGGATGGCTGCTCAGGATTACATGCGGAAAACAACACAGATGTATGAATACTTCAGGTGCAATTTAAAGGACTTTCAAGGGTGAATTTCACTCTAGGCCCTTTCCCTTTGACTGCTGACTTTGGAACTGAATCCCCTGAGAAAGCAGCAACAGGAAGGAGCGGATAGGTTGGGTCCTGCTTCTCGCTCAAACCTCAAGCATGTTTTCTAAAATCTGGTGAGACCACGTGAGTGCCCACGAGAGCCTGGGCCCAGCCACAAAGCCATGGCCAGAAAGACACTCCTCAGGCTTGGAATGGGAATCGAGAGGGCCGCATTCTCCAGGCCAAATCAAAGAATCTGAGAGCCAAGAGGGGGCCCGAGGCACCACCCCCAGTCACCACTGACTGTTTTCTCTGCCTTGCTGAATTCACTCCCATGACCCCCACATGCTCGGGTCAGGATGCGTGAAGCTGAAAGCACATGAACTCCTCTCTGCGCTCTTCTGCCTTTGGTCCTAACTGTCCTCAGGGGAAGCGACTCTGAAAGCCAAGAGGTAAGTTCCCTAAGCGACCAGGCCTGCTGGTCTTGAGCCTTCCCGTGACTTCTTTTTTGAGTCTCCCTCTGTCACCCAGGCTGGAGTGCAGTGGTGCCATCTCAGCTCACTGCAATCTCTGCCTCCAGGTTCAAGCAATTCTCCTGCCTCAACTTCCTAAGTAGCGTAGCTGAGGTTACAGGAACCTGCCACCATGCAGGGTTTTAGTAGAGACGGGGTTTGCACCATGTTGGCCAGGCTGGTCTCAAACTCCTGGCCTTGGCCTCCCAAAGTGCTGGGATTACAGGCGTGAGCCACCGTGCCCGGCTCTTCCCCTCTGACGTCTCAAAACTGTGAAAAGGCCTGTTACTTGAGACAGAGCTCTCCCAGACCTCTGCTTTGCACTTACTAAGTAACTTCCCAGTGTTCATCTTCTCCAGAGAAACCTGGCCGTACTTGAGTGAGGCTCAGTGAAAAGAACATAAAACCCTTAATAGGACTGTAGCCGGAAACTGTGGGTGGGGTCTGAAGAGTGATGCAGCGGCAGTAAATCCCCTCCCAGGTCATACTGGTCAGAGCTACAGAGTCAGTCACAGGCCTGAGCCCGCTGGCTTGCCAAAGTCCCCAAGCCCAAGACACACATTAAAAAGGCACCGCCCTTCGACAAGTTCCCTGAGGGGCTTGCAACCTCAGCACTGATACTTTACTTGCATTTTTCTCCTGATTCCTCAGACGCGAAGTCCTGAGGCCGGAGAGTGGCAGATGGTTGGAGAATGTGCCCCTCCCCCCAGGGCTTCCTTCGGCCACAGGGAAGTAGGGGTTCATCTCAGCAGGCCCCATCCTCTGGCAATCGTGCTTCCGAAGTGTCAGCTCCCCTGGGTGTGCTAATATAAGCTCTAAGATGGTCTGGGCACTGTGTGTACTGGTTTATTCCAATTAGAATATGGAGAAGATTAAATAACAGCAACAGCATCTAAGAAGCTGAGGCACAGAGAGGTAATGCAACCTTCCTCAATGTCTCATCTGGACTTCACACCCCCAGGGCCTCCTGAAACTTGTACGGTAGGGTCGTCTTAGCTGCCAGGCTCTTCTGTGGAGGCCCAGCGAGGTGCATCTGTTGGGTGAGGGGCTCAGCCGAGCACCCTGGGAAGCAGTTCAAGGGGCTGATTTCAAATCCAGAAACCAAGTAGCAAAATCATGCGACTTCAAAAGCCACAACAAGGAAGCCCCCGGGAGGAGCTGAAACCTTGAGCTGAGGGAATCAGGATTGGAAGTGCCCTAAGCACAGGGCCGGGCTTCCTAGGTAGGTTTTCTGACCTCCCTGCCCACTCTGCTGTTCCCCAGTGCAGAACGCCCGCCACGGATGGAGAGCCTCATTTAACTGGACACCCACAACCAAGTGTGCAAAACCAAAAAGGAGCAGGCTCCAAAGACGGTGCTGCATTTTTCCATGCAGGCCAGCCCTGGAATCGGGGAGCATGCAAGTGACCGGGGCCTCATCCCCCCTTCTCCCGCCCAACCCTGAGATTCTCAGGGAGGTCCCCAGGAGTGTCCACTTCCGAAGTGGAGGGGTCTAGCCCTGAAGAGCAGGAGAATGAGAAGAGAGGGCCTTCAGCTTGTCAAGTTTTCTTATACTTAAAAAATTCAAGTTAAGGAAACACACAGCTGGAAAACAAAAGGAGAAGCAGAAGATATCAATTACCTTTAACTTTGATTTCTCGGATCAAAGATCACAGTCATTCTGTTTCATAATATGTTTTGTATCCAGCTAAGGTGTGTGTCTATCAGCTCTGAAAAAGATTTGCAAAATCATTTTTGAGAAGAAAAAAAAAATCACCTTTGATCTCTCTTACGCTTCCAACTCATGCCAATATCATCCAAGCCCAGGAGGGAACTTAACCCTTTGGCTGTAGTTCAAGCCAAAATTCTGCAACATCTTCGCATTTGTGCCAGAAGTAACCCAACCCTAGGGTAATAATCATGGAGATGAGGGACTCTGTGCAAAGTGCATTACATTATGTGGGGTGCGGGATCAAGGGGAGTGTGTTCAAGCTGGACAGAAGGGCTGCTGTGGGGTTTCAAATCATGGCCAACTACAAAGAGAAAATTAAAAAGCCAGTTTCTGCTGCAGTCAAAGGAAAATTAGAATTTCATTAAAGATCTACTCGACTGTTATCTGCCTTCAGGCATCTACAGACACTACACTGGGCCCTAGTTTCCTTCTTACTAGTGGTATCACCTCAGTGGTCAGGGAAATTCATAAAACTGCACATTTTCTTCCTGTTTTTTGTCAACAATGGAAAAAAGCTCCTGCCCTATCAGACCGACAAAGGCACTTGAAGAGAATGAGACCTGGGGAGTCTATTGTAAATAAACCCCTCTCTACGTCTGTACAATGCCTGTGGCTTTCAAAACACCTGTCTTCCCAATCCCCTTTCAATGGCCCAACTGAAATACCCAAGTCCATTCCAAATGCCTGATTTAGAAATATTTTCTAAGTCCAATTTCTTACAGGGAGTAATGCAGCCTTATTAGAAATGTCAAGTAAACTAGGATGCTTTTTCAAGTAGAGGCGCAAGCTCCCTGAAATCTCATCTTCAAGGGCGACAGAACGCTCAATAAATGAGATCCTTTTAGCGCTTGTGCAGTTAAGAGGCCTGGATTTCCAAATGTTGGGCTCCAACAGGAATTGTCTAGTTGGGGTTGGCTACTGCTGCCCTGGGGCAAAAGCAGCACTTCATCTCTCCTCCTTTTCTGACCATGCATCTCAGGCCATCTCCCAAAGCAAACATTTCCAGGTGGATGTGGCCCTGAGGCAGCTCCCACACTAAACTGCCCAGTCTCCACTCAAAACTGACTTCTTCCAAGTCCAAGAGCAGACAGTACTGTCGGATAATTCACTCAGGGCCTTAAAATACCACCTCTACCCTGACGATGGCCACATTAATAGTTTTAACCCAGACCATCACTCCTAAACTTCAGATTGCAATATCTACCTGCCCACAGGTCATCTCAAACTTCACAGGGCCAAAACCAATCTCCAGATCCTCACCCCTGCTGCTCCTCTCGTTCCCATGGTAGGAAACACATTCTCTCCTTCCAGTTTGTCAGGCCAACCTAAGTGTGTTCCCTGACTCCTTGTTCACAGCACACATCCCATACAGGCCTCTGGATTGACCCCCAGATAGCCAGAAACCAACAACCTCCACTGCTTACCCCCGGCCCTACACAGCAGGGTGATCCTGTTGGAACTTATGTTAAAGCACGCCACTCCCTGTTTCGCTCAGTGGACAGCTCTAAAGTTCGGTAATGACCAACACATTTTCACTTTATCCGTATCTACTCATTTAAGGAGCACTTAAGTGGATCTCAGGCGTCATGCACTGGTCTGAAGTCATACCCTTGGAGAAGTCGTTCAAATCTAGTTGGAACCCCAGGGACCAGGCTTTTCAGACCATCTAGGCAGAACATGAGTGCTCTCTCCAAACCTTTGACCACCAAACTGCATGGTACCCAGTGTTAATATGGGGGTGGAGGGCACAATGGCCCTATCTCAGGGGACTCAAGAGGCCAAGCCCTGTGCTGTCACCTTCTCAGAGAAATAGAAAGCATCACATGATGGCTCTGTCTGCAGCATTCGGAGGCACAGCTTCCTGTTTAGTCATGGAGTTTCACTCTTTGTCAGCTTCTTTGTGGAAGACAGAGGCAGGGCCTGTCTTCATTCAACTGAGGCCTGAAATCAGCTCGAGACCAGACCACCGCCAAACACCCTCCTCCGCAGGTGGCTGCTCGCTCTGCCTTCCTTCATCCTCACAGACATCTCCGGGGGTGGTGGTGAGAGTCCCATTTCTCAGGTCAAGTCAGTAAGGCAGAGAAAGATGGGGCAACTTGTCCAGGAACAGCCTCCTAGCATTGGGTAGAGACCAGATATGGCCCCAGCTCTATGGGTACTACTCCTAGGCTAGGGTTTCCCCAATTTGAAAGATCCTCTCGCTGCCCTGGGGCCTCTGCTAAAATGTAGACTCACATCAGAAGCTCTTGGAACACAAGCACTTCAACAGTACCTGAGCCTCAGTTTCCTCAGCCACAAGACGGGGAAGAGAACACTTCCTTGGCAAAGTCACTGTGAGGATTAAATGAGATGCTATAGGCCAGGCACGGTGGCTCACGCCTGTAATCCGAGCACTTTGGGAGGCCGAGGTGGGTGGGTCACTTGAGGTCAGGAGTTCGAGACCAGCCTGGCCAACATGGTGAAACCCTGTCTCTACTAAAAATACAAAAATTAGCTGGGCATGATGGCAGGTGCCTGTAACCTCTGCTACCTGGGAGGCGGAGGTTACAGTGAGCCAAGATGGTGTCACTGCACCCCAACCTAGGCAACAGAGCGAGACTCTGAGATGCTATAGCTGGCTCATTGGCTTGTGTTTATTAAGCCCACAATATGGTCCCCTAAAGAAGATGGAGGAGAAAGAGACAAAGACCAGTCTAAAAGAGGCCACTCCAATAACCAAAAACACTATTCTGTTTCCCTACATGTTTAAATGGGAGCTGAATCCTTTGATCCGTGTGAATGTGCTAGTCAGTTGTCAGTAATATGGAGATGGGACATCAAGAGAAAAGGCAGTATTTAGATTTACTACATGGTCCTTAAATGTCATCTACAAATCTTCCCAAAGACACAGGGGTACTTCAAAAACCATAATTACTTTTGTGCCAACTTAATACAAGGTTACAGCCTAAGATCTATACAGTGGCCTTGCATCTTTAGCCCCCAGGCATAAACTGGTGAGTCATCCCACTGGTCCTATGGACTAGATGATAGTTTAGGATGTAAATTAGAAGTGGTTCGCTGATGAGCTTAATCAATGGTGATAATTTTCATAAAAACACAAGGGGTCAACAAATAGCCTTACAGACAAAAGTACAGACCCAAGAATCTGTCTCCTTGACAAATTATACAACTAGCTTCCCAGACTTCTGAGATCACAGGCATGCAGGTTTCAATGGGATGGAATTTACAGGAAACCCTGCGTGCATCTCCATGGTAGAGCCAATGGGAATCAGGCACTGGTCTAAGGGATGTCCAGTTTTGTGGTTCTACAATGCAAGTCGGATGTCCCCTCCTAGCCAGTGTAGAACATGCTACCACCGTCTCCATTGTCTGCTTTTCTGCAATGATTGCACGTCAACTTACAATCTAGGGAGAAACAATTGGTAACTTTCTCCAAACTAAGCTACCCGACAAGGAAGGACTAACCGACTGTGTGAACTCGGGCCTGAACAGTCCATTTCTATTCTCCAATTCAGCAGAATTTCTTCTGATTACATGCAACTAAGCTGCACCTCTCCTATCAAGCAACCACACGGCTTCTAAAGTAGCAACCACAGGCAGGAAAGCATTCTAAACAAACCACAGTTTACTTCCTCGTCCTTCAGCCAGTTCATCAACACCTCAGCCCCAACCCTCTGCTAAGAAACATCAGCCAAGAGAGCAAGCCCTGCAAAATAACTTGCTGCCTTTGGGAAAAAAAAAAAAAAAAGGCAAAAGAAAAGCACTTATTATATTGAATTGAGACACAGGAAACAAACAGTAATTCAAACCCACAAATCAGCCTGTGATCACAAATGAGATAATAAAATAAATACCTGATTTTTGGGGAAGATATATACCATAAACCCCCTCTGGGGGTGAGAGGAATTAACCAAACATTTCTTTTAAGCCATTTGAGTATATGTCTCTGCTTATCCAAGAGAGATGGCATTGGGGGTAGTCAGACACTCCCAGGTGGATTAGCAGGTGGGAGCAGTAAGAAAGCTTTCCACCCTAACTTGTAAAATTTCCTCCTCTTCTGGGAGAAGGTGCAAAACCCCCTGGTTCCATAGAGATCAAATTCAAATACCAACATGGCCCTGATTCTTGGAAAGAACTCACTGGATATTTATTAAACCTTCCAGCCCAGTCTCCATCTCACCCTCCCGTAAGTTCACCTTCCAGATCATTCTATGTTTACTCACATATGCCAGGACCAGCTCACAGCACAGCCCTAACACGGGACACCCCCTCCCACCAACACATCCACATTCTTCCAAACCCAAGCCCTGTAAGCAGGTATCCCTGGCCATGTCACAGTTTCTTCCACAAACCTTTGGATCTATCTTTTGTATTTTAAGTCTTAGATTTCCCATAAGAGATGTCAACCATACTCCCTCCATACTTTCCAGATTCACAGGCAAGAGAAGCCACTAGGCTGCCTGCAAAGAAATTTCTCAAGATTCGAGCAGGGACCAGGCTCTGTCTTAAATTTCTCCAAGTGAGATCCACACGCGTGGCCCTTGCACATACTGCTAGCAACTCGAAGGCCACCTGGAGTGACCAGCAAGGACCGTATTCATGGGTGACACTGCACCAGGTGTTCCTAAGAGACAGTAGCTCCCAGGATACACAGACAGAACCTTCATTCCTGATTTGTCCCTTGATCAAACCTTTCACCTATACAGTCCCTGCTACACACTGAGTTATACCCCCACCACACCTGCCAAATTCCTATATTGAAGCCCTAACCCCCTCTGCGATGGTATTTGGAGATGGGGCCTTTGGGAGATAATTAGGGCTTGCTGAGGTCATGAAGGTGGGGCCCTCATGATAGAATTAGTGGCCTAAGAAGAAGGGCCACCAGAGGTCAGTCTCATTGTCTCACAGAACACAATGGGAGAGAAAAGGTGACTGTCTGCAAGCCAGGACCTAAGCAGGTCCTCTCCAGAACCTGATCTTGACAGGATTCTCCAGAATCCTGGTCTTGGATTGCTAGCCTCTAGAACTGTGAGAAGAGAAATTTCTGTTGTTTAAGCCACCCAGTCTATGATATTTTGTTATGCAGCCTGAGCTGACTGATACAGTCCCCAAAATACATTCCTCTCCAAAGTCTCGGTCTATGCTCACAAGGTAGGTGTCTGGCCAGTGAAGTCATCAAGGTTCAAGTAAGCGGGCATCCCTCTATTTTAGGTCCAACATCCCATGGCTGGTCTGTGGCAGGGGTTGAACAAGGAGCAGACCGTGATATCCCCCCCGCTACACCTTTGCATCACTTGGCTGATGCCTAGGAGGCCCTCTTTTTCCTCTGCATCTGAATCCTGCTTGTCCGTCCATGATCAGGCTCAAATCTCTGTTTCTTGCAGTCAACAGCTCCTCCCTTTTTCAGCTGTTCTGGCGAGGGGCTCACATCATGGGGTCAGAGTCACAGGGATACACAGATGGCTGGGGTCCAAATTCCAGCTCTGCCACATCCTTTCATGAAACTTGAGGCAAATCCTAACCCTCCCTGTGCCTCCTCTGTTAAAGGTAGGCAAAAACTATTCCCAGCTTCTAAGGATTTTGAGAGAGAATCAGTGAGTCAACGCACACGAAGTTCTAGAGAGAATCAGTGAGTCAATGCACGCAAAGTTCTTCAAACGTGCAAGACACATCATAACTCTGCACCACATTACTTCTTTTGGGAATCAGAACCAATCTTTTAAGTCCTTGAGCCTCAGTTTTTCTCATCTGTAATATGGGAATACATATACATGGCATTATACCAAGCTAAGAAATAACCAAAAGTGGTAGCTGTTTCTATTAGCAGCAGCAGTGTGTCTCAGCCGCCACACAGAGGATGCTTGTTAACAGACTGAATGGATGACGGCCAGTCCACCCTCTTCCACCAAAGCACTTTCACCTTGGAAGCTATTTCTGCATTTTCAGAGTAGGCGGGGCTGAGATCAGCCATGCTCTCAGAGATGCGTTTTCACATCCTGCTGAGAGGGGCCCCTCCCAGGCCTCACTGCGCCCTAGTGTGTGCCGACTGCTTTGGGCTGGCGACCTGCAGAGTAGTGTGAGTCACCGATGCTCTCTGCAAACCAGAGGCCTCCGGAAACCAGCCCAGACAGCAGACTCACAAGCACCCCGCCACCAGCCATTTTATGAGCAAGATCTCAGGGCTTACGAGAAAGATGCCACACCACGTGCCAAACTGTCCCCAGCTCTTGGGATGAGTAGACATGGTGATTCTGAGACTCTGGTTTCTAGTAAAAGAGGTTCACTGGGAGGAGAGTGTGTCACTGGCAGATCAGTTTGTGGCCAGGAAGGCACCAAGCCCCAAGATTGCAAGAGGAGCCACCTGCCTCGAGTTGAGCTCCAGGAAGAGAAATGCATCCGACGCCGACCAAGCAACACCAGACAGGACATGTCCCGCAAATCAGCTTCTGGGGGCTGTAAGGCATCCTCCTTGTCCTCTCCCAACCCACCCTCCACCACTAGACTTCAATGACGCCTTTCAAACCCCAGATCCACATGCAACACGAGGCCAACAGAGCAGTACCAGAGGCTGCTCTTCGGGACTGGAGATGCCACTCAGGAAGATGTGAGGCGGGCAACCACGTTCACCTCGAGTTCCTAAGGAACTGAAGGTGTGCAGGCGCCATGACCTCACACATGTCATCTTGCTGTGCCCCACAGCAGGTCTGTTTGCATGTGCCATGTTCATAGAAGCTTGGCATCAGACAGGTCACAGCCTGGCAGGCAAGCTTTCACAGGCACTGCCTTTCAGCTGTGCATGGCTCCTGTGGTCCTGGTTTTTTGGGAGGGAGTAGCATGAATCAGATCACAGAACCCTGTATCTTGAAACCTGTGACATTTTAACACCAACCCCTCACTGGTTGGTAATACCCTCGTTAAGGCAGAGACCTCATCTCTCTCGTCTACTGCTGTATCCCCAGCACCTAGGACAGAGCCCAGCATATAGTAGGTGCTCAGTAAAAATCTCAAGGAGGACTGATTGGGTGAAAGAATAACACCAACTCCTAATTGATAGGACTTGCCCAGAATTTTTCCAATCAGGTCTGGCTTTCAACTGTCTCCCAGAGCACAGCAACCTCCGCTTCCCAGGTTCAAGCGATTCCCCTGCCTCAGCCTCCTGAGTAGCTGGGATTACAGGCACCCGCCACCACCCCCAGCTAAAGTTTGTATTTTTAGTAGAGACAGGATTTCACCATGTTGGCCAAGCTGGTCTCAAATTCCTGACATCACGTGATCCACTGGCCTTGGCCTCCCAAAGTGCTGGGATGACAGGTGTGAGCCACCACGCCCAGCCTGCATATATAATGTTTTAATCCTCACGGTCATCCCAAGAAGTAGGTACTGACCGCCCCCATTACACAGATGATGAAACCAAGTCTCCGAGGAGTAACAAACCCAGGCTCTGCAGCTATTACGTAGCAGAGCAGTGTGGCTCAGGCTACCTGAAGATAGAAATTAGTTTTCACTTACCACCTGGCAACAAGAATATGTTTCTCTGAATGCAGCTCGGCACAAACACTGGTCCCTTGGGAGACCCTAGCTTTTATCAGGGTTGGGCAGTAGAAATCACCCACATGGTACACAAAGAAAAATGGGGGCGAGAGTGTTGGCATCGTTGTTAGCTTTGGGTAACCTGTGGCGGGGAGGAGACACTGAGATTTAAGAAGCAAAGAGCGGCTTGGCCCCCTCTGGACCACTATGCCAAGCCCGATACACATCTAAAAGGTGAAATGGTGCTGGTGTATTATAAGAGTTAAAGCCAAGGCCTGGGCTGCAGTGAGGAATGACTGGAGGCGCCCCAGCTTGCTTCGATTGGCAATGTTCTCCGGCAGAAGGGGAAAACGTAGGCTCACTTCCAACAAACCCACCAGCAACTGGGGTTTCTAGACCTCACGGAGCCCGGGCCTTCCTGTGGTATCAGTCTGGCTTTGGGCCTAGGGGCATCTGCAGCCATCCTCTCTAGAGAGGGTGTAACATCTTGGTTCCACAGCGGGGCCTGTCTGAAAGGGAAATTCAGGTCACTCCCGAGGGTGGCAGGAGCCTGGGTGTTACGCCCACTTGCTAGCCACCTCATCGGAGTTCCATCGACAAAGACTCTCTCTAGCCACCTGATCCACTGATGGACTCTCCCTAGCCACCGCCAGCACCCACCCACTGTCAGGACCCAGGGATCCCGCTTGGCCTTTAAGACTGAAGATTATCTGCTTCTCTCTCTCACTCTCCCCTAGTCCACAGTCTTCCTTACTATACACTAATCACACCAAGCCTGCTCATACCCCAGGGCCTTTGCACCTGCTGTTCTCTCTACCTAGGCTGCTGCTCTTGCCTTAGACATTTGTAGGGCTCTCTTGATGAGACCTCTTCTCAAATGCCACCTCCTTTGAGGTGCTACCCTTACTGGAATGGCAAGCAGGCCACCATGCCACCCCATCATGCCCTGTCCCCCCAGTCTGCTTTCTCTTCTGTCAGAGCACTTGGCACGCCTGGTTTTATCATTTATATGTTTAAACTGCAAGCTCCAGGAGGGCCAGGACTTTGAGCCTCTTCACTGTGTTACCCCAGCAGTGAGCAGTAAATGGCTGTTGGATGAATGATTTAACAAAACAACGGACAAATAAATGAACCAACTATGGCTTCTGGGTATTGACAACCCAGTGCTGACTTCATCTTGTGGACATCAGGTGCTCTAGTCCTCAGCTCTGTAGACAGATTCCAAGGAAACTGGGGATCACGTTTCATGGTCACAAAGGAGGAGACAGTGCCTCTGAGCTCTTGCTCATGCTGCACTCCTGCCTGGCACCCCATCTCCCCGTCTAACTAGTGAAATCCTGGCCCCAAAGTTGCAGAGGCCCACAGCCCCTAGGGCACCCAGCCCCGTGCTTGGCATTTGGTAGGCTTATTTAACTGCTGAGCAAACAGGGTCAGGACGAGAACCGTGGAGTCTGGAACCCTAAGCCTTCATTTTCCACTTGGTCCAATTAAAGAAGGAGAAATTGTTTCTCCATTTGTGAATATCTCCATCCCCAGCTTATTTCATATGCCAACTAGGACATAGCTAGAAATTGCCCATGAAAAGACTGTAGCAGGAGCAGGTTTGAAGAGCAGCAGCTCCTCAGGAAACCTGAGCCATTTAGAGACAGGAGGGCCAGCCTTCTAACTAAAGCCCTCCATGGCCCAACCCTGGGCATCCATCCGCTCAGGCCACTGAGTGTCCATGGGGAGGGAGAGGTGGACCACAGGGCCAAAGCCAGTTTCTCAAGCATTTCAAACCCATGCGGCAGGGTCAGTAAGCTGGGAAGGACAGTGAGCCTCATGGGAAGTGACTCTTTATTTCTAGTATGAAAGATGACTTTTAGCAGGCTTTGAAAAACACCATAAAAATTCAGTACTGGCCAGGTGTGGTGGTTCATGCCTATAATCCCAGTACTTTGGGAGGCCAAGGCAGGCAGATCACTTGAGGTCAGGAGTTCAAGACCAGCCTGGCCAACATAGTGAAACCCCATCTCTACTAAAAATACAAAAAATCTGTCAGGTGTGGCGGTGTGTGCCTGTAATCTCAGCTACTCGGGAGGCTGAGGCAGGAGAATCACATGAACCCAGGAGGCGGAGGCTGCATTGAGCCGAGAACACGCCATTGCACTCCAGCCCAGGCAACAGCGTAAGACTATCCCCAGACAAAGAAAAAAAATTAGCTGGGCATGGTGGCATGCACCTATAGTTCTACCTACTCAGGAGGCTGAGACAGGAGAATCACTTGAACCCAGGAGGCAGAGGTCGAAGTGAGCTGAGATCATGCCACTGCACTCCAGCCTGCGTGACAGAGCGAGACTCTGTCTCATAAAATTAAAAAAAAAAAAATCAATACAATGTTCATTTTTCCCTCATTGAGCTACAGATTCAAGAATATAAACAAGATTTCAAATTCAATGTGACTCTGCGGCACCCGACAAGCTGGCTCCAGAGGCCACAAACAGCCAAGATGCTTCTGAGGGACAAGCAGCTGGGACTAGACCTGCCAGAAATTAAGCATTTCTACAGAGCTGTTGCAATAAAGACAGTATGTATCATACCCCTACAGATATAGCCAATTATTGTCAATTTCATAAAAAAGACAGCATGTTATTGGCTAGACACAGACAAAAACTGACTTACGCAACAAAGCCAGAGCCCAGCAAGAGGCCCACACTTATAACACCAACAGGTGACATCTTTGGAATAGGTGGTTGCTGATAACTAGTTATCCACATAACAAACAGTGAAATTAGAACCTTCCCTCATACTGGACACAAAAATCAACTCCAGATGGATTACTGACCCAAGGGTACAAGGTAAGACTGCAATGAGTTTGGAAGACACTATAAGAGAATCTTTGTGACATCAAAGTAGAGAAAGATTCTCTGACCCACTGCTTTAAACTGGCGGGAACCTCCGAATCAGCTGGAAAGCTGTAAAAGCACAGACTGTGGGCCCCAGCCGCAGCGTTTCTAATTCAGCAGGACTGGGGTGGAGGTGGAAATTTGCATTTCTAACAAGCTCCTGAGTGACCTGATGACACATCATCCTAAACTACACCCAGAAAACTTACACCTTTCAGAAAATAAATTTAACCACATGAATATTTTCTCTTCATTGAAAGATACCATTTTACGTGTACCAGCTAAGTGAAAAAATTTATCTGACAGTATCAAACTTTGTGAGGTTGTAGAGCAATGAATTACACATGTGTTGCTGATGGGAGTGTAAACTGGTACAACTGCTTCAGAAGACAATTTGGTATTGTCTGCTAAAGTTGGAAGTGTGTACAACCTGTAACCAAGCAACTCCGCTTGTCAGGATAACCCTACAGAAAGTCCTGTAGCCAGAAAGAGGAAAAATCCGGAAACAATCAAATGCCCACCATCAGCAGAATGGGTAAATAGGCTTTACCATGGAATATTATGCAGCAGAGAAAAGGAAAGAATTACAGCTAATGCAAAGACAATGAGTGAAATATACAAAGAAAATGAAAAGGAAGTGGCAAACACAAAATGCAGGGTAGCAATTATGCTAAGGTGTGAATGAAGACGATGTGTTGGAAATTGTATCCAGAATCACTGAGCATCATGGCTGTGAACATCAGAGATGAGCCGACCAGACCCACCTGCCTCCTGATGGAGGAACACGCCACACTGACGGGACAGTCTTGCCAAAAGCATTGAAGTTGAATTGGATTAAGCCTCCAGATTTGACTGCCAACTTATAGGAAACACCAAGGACAGAGCCACGCATCAGACGACAGTATGGGACTGCAACCTGCAAAACCCAGACTACAGAAAATTCTACAGGAAAAACTGATTTCTTCAGTACAAAGATGGCAAAGAGAACAGATGAATGTGGGGTATGAGCAAACGAAAGAAACTGAAAAGACATTTCAAACAACCACAATACCTGGTCCCTCCTTGAGTCCAGAGTCAAACAAACTTTTAAAAAAAGAAATATGGCCGGGCACAGTGGCTCACGCCTGTAATCCCAGCATTATGGGAGGCCGAGGCGAGTGGATCACAAGGTCAGGAGATTGAGACCATCCTGGCTAACATGGTGAAACCCCGTCTCTACTAAAAATACAAAAAATTAGCCAGGTGGCGGGCGCCTGTAGTCCCAGCTACCCGGGAGGCTAAGGCAGGAGAATGGCGTGAATCCAGGAGATGGAGCTTGCAGTGAGCCGAGATCGCACCATTGCCCTCCAGCCTGGGTGACAGAGCAAGACTCCGTCTCAAAAAAAAAAAAAAAGAAAAAAGAAAAAGAAAAAGAAAAAAAGGAAATATTAGGACATTTATAAGACAATTGAGAATTTGAACATTGAGTTTGATAATATTAAAGAATTCTTCATTTTTAGGTGTGATAACAATATCAGGGGAAAACTGTTTTTTCAAAGTCATCTTTTAGAGAAATGTAACTGAAAGATTTGCTAGAAAACATTTTCTACACAGAAGAGCTCAGAGGAAATGACTACCCTATTGTTCTTTAAGGTTAGGGGGAGGGGTAAGTACACAGTATGTGTTTGTGTTGTCATATATTTTAAACATATTTATATGCATTTAATAAAAGCAATTTATTATTTAAAGGAAAGGAAAGGAAGAGAGGGCGAGAAAGGGAGGCAGAGAGAAGAAGGTAATGAAGGAGGGAGGAAGGAAGGCGGTGGGGAAAGGATTATTTGGAGAGAAGGAAGACAAAAGGAGACATTTCTCCTTTGCACCCACCATATAAAAGCTGGTATTTTTGCGCATCCTGGCACATCTAGAGAGCATTCTCACACACTTAGGGCAGGAGTGTCACCTCTCAGAGAGGCCTTCCTTGATGACCCCTGTCTAAAGTCTACTCTCCCCCAGCACCCTGTTTCTTTTCTTCATGGCATGTGTCACCAGCTGAAATCTATTTCTTCCTGGTGTTTCTTCTTCTTTCTTACTAGACCGTAAGAACCACAGAGCAGGAACCTCACTTCATTCACCCAGCACCTACCAATTTACCTGGCTGAGAGCAGGTGTTGATAGATGACAATGGTGATGGTAATAATGATAGTGGTGGCAGTGGTGGTATTTGGTATCTACTGGGTATTTACTCCGTGCCAGGCCTTGTTCTAAGCAGTCTACATGTACTAACCCACCCAGTGTTCACAATGACCCATGAGGTAAGTGTTATCATGATTTATCTCATTTTGCAGTTCAGTAAATCAAGGCTCAGTGAGGCAAAGGGCCTCACTCAGAGTTACACAGCCAGCACGTGGCCAAGCAATGCTTTACATCCAGAAGTTCTGGCTCCAGGGCCTACCCTGGATTCCTGCCTTCCTGATAACATTTCATTTAATAGTAAAGACAGAAGCTTTTCTTCAGCCTAAAGTGACCTGAGTTAACCACTGAAATTCAAGGAGGACCTGATTAAACCTAATTATTTCTCCTGCCCATACTAGCCCCAGTGTTCTTTATCCATGCCCTACCACCCACCACCACACACAGAATATAACTACACCTGGCCACACTACAAACCACAGTGCAAGGTCCTGAAACAATGCAATTGTCTTTTTTTTTTTGAGACGGAGTCTTGCTCTTTCTCCCAGGCTGGAGTGCAGTGGCACGATCTCGGTTCACTGCAACCTCTGCCTCCCGGGTTCAAGCGATTCTCCTGCCCCAGCCTCCCGAGTAGCTGGGATTACAGGCGTGTGCCACCACACACAGCTAATTTTTGTAATTTTAGTAGAGACAAGGTTTCACCATGTTGGCCAGGCTGGTCTTGCACTCCTGACCTCAAGTGATCCACCTGCCTTGGCCTCCCAAAGTGCTGAAATTCCAGGTGTGAGCCACCACACTTGGCCCGAAGCAATGCTCTTTGACTTGTTTTCTGCCTGGCACACAGTAGGCACTCTGTAGATGTGTTGAGTGGAACTGACCAAAGTGCAAGAAATTTGGGCCAGGATGCCAAACTTTCCAAAACAGAGGTCCCAACCTCAGTGAGAAAACATCACTATTAAGAGCCCCATGAGGGTGAGCGAGCCCCTCTTTGAAATTCAAGGACCCCACAGGAGGGGGCCCTAACCCCATTTGTCACACCCACCCAGCAGGAATTTACTTGATTGATTTCCTTCCAGCTCCCCTTCCAGCCTCACAGAAGGGACCCTGAACAGCTAAGAACTCTCATAAGAAGAAACCAAGGGCTGTAAGATCTAGTTTGAATTCAGGACATTCTTTCCAGGATAGGCCTGGTCAGAGCCCATTTTGGGGTGAGCCCCCAAGACTGGCACACTCTGGCATCACGCAGCTGGGGGTGATTGGACTGGGGAAGGGGCCTGTGACCAAAAGGGGTGGCCCTCTTAGATGGAGCCAAGCCGTCTGCATTCTGAGTCACAAGGCCATCCTCAGAACCTTCTCCCTAATCGGAACAGCACAGGAAACTAGCACGCTGAGAGCTGCTGCCCCCTTCTCCAAACGGGCCAGGGGGTGGGCAGGAGCAGGGAGTTCCAGTTCCTGGGCTGAGGCATGAATTTCTCAGAACCCTGGCAGCCTGGAAAACACAGAGCTGGTTTCTGTTTTCCACCCCCAGAAACAGCCTGTAACCACAGCAGGAGGGAGGCCCCGCTGGCCCGGTCTGGAGCACCCTGGCCAGGCCGGGATGCAAACACTGCTGCTGTTTAGAGGGAAGCCCTGGCCGGCTCACATGCCCAATTCCTGGGCGTCCCTGGCCACCTCATACTCTCTGCCAGCTGGGTCCACGGGGATGCTATCTTCGGGACGAGGAGGGAGTTGGAACGCAGCCCTCAGAACAGGGGTGCCTGCCAGCTGGGCCAGACAATTGGCATGCAAAGGGGGTGCGATCTCGCGGGTCTCCCTGCAAAAGGAGTGCTTCTGTGTCCAAAACAAGCTGGTGCCAAGCACAACAGAACAACAAGGCGCACGGGAGGGGGAGAAACGCAGGATGAGGCTGCACCCCGCCCCCCACCCA
>NW_012101920.1:346085-373333 GCF_000951045.1 Mandrillus leucophaeus
CCCCGCCCCCAGCACATGGAGCTGAGCGCAGTGTCCTGCTGTCCAGGCAGCCAGCTCCCGGGTTTCACAATCCTTTCCATGGCACTCGGGTTTGCTGTCACAACAACTGCAGGATGACCCGGTGCTGGGCAGCGCTGCTGGTTGGAGGTGAGAAATCGATTTTCTCACGGGCCCAGTGGCCAGCACATTTTTGAGGTCATGCCCTGGCCTGGCCTGTGGAGTCCCCCAAGCATCTGCCTCTGTCGATCCACTGTGCCCTCTGCGGCTGGACTGTGTGGCACTGAGAGGGCCCTGAGTTCCAAAGCCATCCTGCTGACGGGAGATAACAGCGTGATTCCTGGCCCAGGACAATCTGTCTCCTCAGGGTTTATTCACTGGCAAGTCTTGTTAGCAGTTGCCAGAGGTTTCTATTTGCACTCCTGAACTCCCCAAAAAACATATAGCATCTTTTTTCAAAAAAACCTAAAGAGGCGGGGTGTGGTGACTCATACTGTAATCCTAGCACTTTGGGAGACTGAGCTGGGAGGACTGCTTCAGGCCAGGAGTTCAAGATGAGCCTGGGCAACATAGTGAAATCCTGTCTTTACAAAATTAAGAAGAAACAGCCAGGAGTGGTGGTGCACGCCTACAGTCCCAGCCACCCAGGAGGCTGAGGTGGGAGGATTGCTTGAGCCTAGGAGTTCAAGGCTGCAGTGAGCCATGATGGCACCAGTGCACTGCAGCCTCGGTAACAGAGCAAGACCCTGTCCCCTCCAAAAATACTAAATACAAAATTTATAATTAAAAAAAAAAGAACATATACAAATGTACTCACTTGCTTTGGACCAGTTACTTAACCTCCCTGGGCTAGTTTCCTCATCTATAAAATGCCTCATGGGGCTGCTGTGAGGGTTAACTGAGCTAATGCAGCAAAGTCTTACAAGAATGTCTGGTAAACAGTAAACATCTAAGCATGAGCTGCTATTATTATTACTGTTCTTTTATGACAAATAGTTTTAAATCATTTTAAACCCAGGCAGTCTCGGTTCTCTATTTCATGCCTGGTTATTCATTCGATTCCACAAATACTGGGTGAGCATCTTTTATGCAGGAAGCTGAGCCAGGTCTTTGAGCAAAGGGTGGACATCAGCAAATGTTGTCTAGGGCTTCACACGTGCAAAGCCAGCCCAGGAGCAGTCAGCAGTGTGGACAAGTCATAGCATTTGTGCTCACCACCCAGAGACTCGAACGTGAGCAAGAGAGAAAAATAAATAAACGAAACACCTGAAAGAGACCATGTTCATTTCCAGGACTTCAAGGCAAGCGAGAAACCCTCCAGGTGCAGAGCGGAGACACTGTCAGGGCCTTGGAACGCTGGCCAAGTTTCAAAAGTCACAGCAGAGAGCCAGGCACGGTGGCTCACGCCTGTAATCCCAGCACTTTGGGAGGCCGAGGTGGGTGGATCACCTGATGTCAGGAGTTCGAGACCAGCCTGGTCAACATGGCAAAACCCCATCTCTACTAAAAATACAAAAATTAGCCAGGTGAGGTGGCGTACACCTGCAATCCCAGCTACTTGGGAGGCTGAGGCAGGAGAATCGATTGAACCCAGGAGGCAGAGCTTGCAGTGAGCAGAGATTGTGCCACTGCACTCTAGCATGGGCAACAAAGCGAGACTCTGTCTTAAAAAAAAAAAAAAAAAAAAAGTCACAGGAGAGCAGGGATGGATTTCCAGGCAGTGGTTAAGGCATGGGCAAAGGTTTAGAGGCAAGAAAGCCTCAGCACAGCCACGTGTCAGCCTCCCCTCACAGCTGAGTGGTGGGCGAGGCTCATCATGCATACACACAGCCGGAAACACAGCCCCAACCGGAACAGAAAGGTTTCTGTTTCTAAATCCTCATTTTCACTCTAGCCTCTGGGGTCACTTCTAGGACCCGAAATCTGCCCCTTTCTTTTTAAAAATTCTGTCCTAGGGGGCTGAGCGTGGTTGCTAATGCTTGTAATCCCAGCACTTTGGGAGGCCAAAGTTGGTGGATTCCTTGAGCTCAGGAGTTTTGAGACCATCCTGGGCAACATAGTGAGACCCCATCTCTACAAAAAATAATTAGCCAGGTGTGGTGGCACATGCTGGTAATCCCAGCTACCTGGGGAGCTGAGATGGGAGGATCACTTGGGCCTGGGAGTTTCAGGCTGCAGTGAGCCATGATCTTACCATGGCACTCCAGCCTGAGTGGCAGAGTGAGACCCTGTATCAAAAAAAACAAAAACAAAAACCACTCTAAAGAAAACACAATCAGGAGAAAGTCTCCCTTCTACTCTTGCTCAGTATTTCCTTGTGTGTCTGCATCTTATTAACAGATATTTAGCCTGTTTCTAGTCTCCTGCTACTATAGACAAGGCTGGAGTCAACATCCCACACACGACATGCAGCAGGTGTCTGAATGGACCCGGCTTCCTGAAGACAGATGAGGCTTATCGTGGTTCCTGAGGAAGTTGGCCACCACCTGTCTCTGGGGATCCAGGAAAACCAAGAGCTCCTGAAGTCACCAAGCTTCATGCCAGAGAACACTGTGCAGGGCTGGGGACCAGTGACATGGAATCAACAGCCAGCCTGGCTCACAGCTGGGCTAGCACCTCTAAAGATACATTTCTAGAAGTGGGATATTCTGGATTAAAAGATGTGTGCATCTAAATTTGGGTTAATTTCACCAAATTGTCCTTCAAAAGAGGTTCTACCCGTGCAGATGCCCACCAATAAGGACTGAGAGGACATGTTTCACACCCTCTCACCAATACCACACTTTATCAGCCTCCCTTCCTTCCGTTCCTCCTCCTCCTCTCCCTTTCTTTCTTGCAAAAGTTGTCAATCTCACAGGAGGAAAAACTGACCCTGGTCTGGAACAATCCTGCACCAAACACAAACAGATAATAGGAAGTGCAGCGAAAAAGAAAACAGTAGGAGTTTAAAAATCCCAGAGATAGCTGCCAGGTGTGGTGACTCGTGCCTGTAATCCCAGCACTTTGGGAGGCCGAGGTGGGTGGATCACTTGAGGTCCGGAGTTCAAGACCAGCCTAGCCAACATAGCGAGACCCCGTCTCTACTATAAATACAAAAATTAGCCGGACATGGTGGCGCACTCCTGTAATCCCAGCCACTCTGGAGGCTGAGGCAGGAGAATCGCTTGAACCCTGGAGGCAGAGGTTGCAGTGAGCCGAGATCATACCACTGCTCTCTAGTCTGAGAGACAGAGTAAGACTCTGTCTCAGAATAAAAAAATCCCAGAGATAGCTGAGGGAATTGGTTCTGAAATGGTCCAGAGAGAAAACAGAGGAACCGGACCAGGACCCTGAGGACTCAGAGGACCTGCCCGCCTTGCCTGAGTAGGGCAAAGCACCCGCCTGGGTGAAGGGGCTGTTCCCTCACACAGGAAGCTGTGATGAAGGGGTGTTAGATCTGTCTGGAATAAAGGGTCCATTCAAATCTTGGAGAGACTCTGTGGGGACCAAAAACTGGTGAGAAGATATTAAAGGGGGGTTGGCACGTCCGAAGTTCAGAGATGAAGACATTTCTGCAGCCCTGGACAGATACAGTTGAGGCCAAGGAAGAGGATGAAGCTGATAGCTGCTCTCTATGGAGTGCTGTGTGGCTGACCTGGTTATACTCACTTCCCATACATCATTTCCTTTAAACCTCAGCACTGCTAATATGCCCATTTTGCAGATGGGGAAATTGAGGTCACAGGCATTCAGTAACTCACCTAAGGCCACACCCCCACGTTCCTTAGGCAACAAATGGGAGCTGAGCATGGGGGCCAGAGGGACAGTAGGGGTAGTAGCAGGAATTCACTTTAGCACTGGTTGAATGTGAGGTTCCTGTAGGGAATCCACATGGAGGGCCCAGGAGGAGGTCAGATCAGTGGGTCTTGGGCAAAGCCAGTTTCCTGGAGTTTCATCAGATGAGGGAGTGAAAAGGCAGAGGGAGCAGCCCGGGATAAATGCCCTATTCTCTTTACACATGGACTCAGAATCACTTCTCACACACAGGTGCCTCTAACCACCCACTGCTTGTGCCTCTGGCTTTGTAACCTCAGACAAATCCCTCCCTTTTCTCAGCATGCTTTCACGTCTAAGATGCAGAGATGACCATCCCTGCCTTCCACGGTGCCCAGTAAGGGGGAGGGATCATTAGCATATTATTACAATATTTCCTACTTGTCAGTCAGGCAAACACACTCCCTCCAAAACTTCAACCTTCCACCTGCCAGTAGCTTCCCCTTCCTCCCAAAATAAAATCCATAGCTCTCAACCCGCAAGGCCTGTCTCCTCCCTTTCCATGACGCTGCAGTCATTACTCTCAGCCACACCAGATCTCTCTGTGTCCTCCACACAAACCACGCTTCCTCCCAGCTCTGCCCTGCATGCTTGCTCTTCCCTCTGCCTGGAATTCCCTCCCCTCTCTCTCTTCCTCCCAGTCTCAAACCCAAAGTCACTTCCTCAAAGAGGCTGGTCCTGACCACCCCGTCTGAAGTTATGCCCGTCCCCATCATCACTTTGTTGAACGCAGCACTTAGTCTCCACCCCCACATCTGAAATTCTCATCATTTTCTGGTTGACATTTGATGAACAGCCTTCCCCTTGCAGAGCAAGCTCTGCCAGCGGGGAGGCCCCATCCATTTGGTTCACTGCTATGTCCCAGCACCTAGCACCAAGCCTAGCTCACTTGACATGCTCAGTGGATATCTGTTCAAAGAAGGAAAGGACACTAGTTGGTAAGAAACAAACCAAAAAAGCAAATGCTCAAGCAACATGCCCCCTGAGCAGTCCCCGAGGCAGCCAGCCTGCCAGCTGAATGCCAAAGGAGGCGGCATCCGCATCACAGCATCAGCCCTCCCTGGTACCTGCAGGGCACTGGGCAGTCCGTAAGTCACTTTTCACACATGCCTCGCCCAAGGCCACAAGCAAGGAAGAATCAAGGCTCAGAATCAAGCTTCCTTTGACACTAACTACTCAGCAACATCTTCTGACCCTGGGGCCCCCGTCCTGGGTGCTGCACCAGGGAACAGGCGGTGCCGAGGGGAGACACTAGTTCCCAGTGGCTTCCCACACTCAGAGTGCTAGGAATGCTCCAGTCCACCAGTAACAATCATTTTGTAGAGTGGACACTCCTTCCCCAAAACACACACGGTGTGGCCAACACTCAATATTATAAAGCTGTTACTTCTACCAGAGCTGGACACTAAATCCTTCAGATGGTGGTTCTTAACCAGGGGCAACTCTGCCCCCCAGGGGATACTTGGTAGTATCTGCAGATGTTTCTGATTGTCACATCTGGGGTGCTACTGGCATCTGGTGCATCGAGGCCAGGAACACTGCTACACATCCGGTCACACACAGGATAGGCCCTCACAACACAGAATCAACCAGCCCGAAATGTCAGTAGTGCTGAAGCTACAAGACTTGCTTCAGGAGAAAAGTTAATAAGAAAATGTTTTGAGATTCCTGGACTGACCATCAGGAGAGGAGTTTCCTGAATTTGGGGAAAATCGGCAATAACTGGACATTTAAGGCCTCGCCCTCATTCTGTTTTAGGTTTTCTTTTGTTGTTTGTTTGGGTGTTTTTGTTTTTGTTTTTGTTGTTTTGAGACAGAATCTCACTCTGTCACCCAGGCTGGAGTGCAGTGGTACGATCGCAGCTCACTGCAACCTCCACCTTCTGGGTTCAAGTGATTCTCCTGCCTCAGTCTCCCTAGTAGCTGGGATTACAGGTGCACGCCACCACACCCAGCTAATTTTTGTATTTTAAGTAGAGACAGAGTTTCACCATGTTGGCTAGGCTGGTCTTGAACTACTCACCTCAAGTGATCTGCCTGCCTCGGCCTCCCAAAGTGCTGGGATTACAGGCGTGAGCCACCACACCTGGCCTGGGTTTTCTTTAGAGTACGTATTACCACCTGACATTATAATACATACTTATTTCAGTTTGTTTCGCTGACTAAGAAGTACGCTCCGTGAAGGCAGAGACTCTGTTTCACATGCTGCTATGTCCTCACTGGCACACAGTAGGGATTCAATAAATATTCGTGGAATAAAGAAACTGCTAAGAATATCAAGTCATACAAAATATCCACCCTCCTTTTGCAGCTGTTTTCTCATTATGATCATACCTATCCTGCACAAAGACCCAAAATCCATTCTCATGTCTTCCACAGTAGCACGTTTCAGCTGTACACACGGCTGGGTAATATAAATATTAAAAACTACACTTCCCGGCTTCCTCTGTGGCTCAGTGGTTATATGACAAGACTCTGGCCAATAAAGTATTAGCTGAAGGGATAAATATGATTTCTGGGTTATGCTCTTAAAGGAAAGGGCGTGCTCTCCTTCCTCTTTTTTCCCATCCAGGAGCTATCTTGGATGACACGGATGAGGGTACCACCCCGAGAATGGAGAGTGATAAGACAGAAAAAGCCTGGGTTCCTGGTACGGTGGGGCCAGCACACCAGCCATGGACTGCTTATCCCTGTGCTGTTACAAGACGAAGAGATCATCTATCTTGTTAAAGTCACTGTTACTTTGGGTTTGGTTACAGCAGCCTCTACATTCTAATCAATACCTCCCTAATAACCCTCCCAATAACCTCCCCTGCCTTGCAAGTTCTAACTGCTTTGGAATCATGCTTAAAGACTCCATAACACTGCAAGGAGTATCTCAGTCAGCCGGCATTTGAGAGCTATTTCATGATTTCCCCTTCACACATGTAGGAGATGCAATCCTCAGTTCATATGTAGGATTATTTCCTCCCTGAGGCTTCAGAATATCTGAGTGCATTGCTAAGCCAGAGAAAGAAAGGACAGGAAGTCATATTATTTCAGTCCTTCAAATGATAAGGACAAAAGGAACTACCAAAAAAAAAAAAAAAACCCATTAAAATCTTAAAACACCAATTATGCTTAAATTCATGAGTTCATAATGGTACCCCAAAAAACCAAAACAAAACAAAAAAAAAACTACTCACAAACAGCCCTAATGGATCATCACTGTAGGATATTAATGAACCAACCCATTATTTAAAAAACTGGTAAATAAAGGGAAAGAATCAAGCATTCATCCTGCTTTTCCTATATGAATTCTATCATTGTTGATGAAGGGAAGTTTCTCTTTATAGAAGTTTTCCAGCTAACAGTAGAGGAAGGGATGGCAGAATTAGAATAGAATATCACCATTTTATAATTCATGCACCACTGGATTAATGGAGCAAGGCACTGACTATCAATCACCAAAAGACAGGCAACCCAACTTCATGTACCTCCTGTCAGAAGGATGTGTCACCACCCGTGCAGCAATCTTGCCAAAAACAATTGAATTTGAATGAATGAAGCCTCTCAGTTTGACTGCTAACTTACAGGACATACAGAGGAGAGAGGAACACACTAAAAACCTCATCACGGAGAGGAGATATAACTGGCAAAAGCCAGACTGAAAAATTTCACGGGATAAACCACCTCATTTTTTCAACAAATAAACTGCAATATAATACTAACGATGAAACCAAAAAAGGATCTTATTATTTAATCTAGAGGAAGAACCTCTAGATTTAATCTAGGGAAAGAACCTCTCCATTAAAACAGACTTAAAAGCATCCGCTTGCAACGCTTGGTCTGACTCTTGACGCAAATGAACTATAACAAAAACAAAGAAGAAAACACTTTTATGATATTTATATAAGACAACTGGAAGTTTAAACACTAGGTATTTCATGATATTAAGGAAGTATTATTAATTTCCATGTATGCCAGTGGTCTTGTACTTTCAGAGTCCTTTTTTTGGAGATACATGCTATTTATACATGAAATTATACGATGTCTAGGATTTGCTTCAAAATATTACTGTGTAGCTAGGCACCATGGCATGCACCTACAGTCCCAGCTATGCTGGAGGCTGAGGCAGAAAGACTGAGCGCAGGAGATCAAGGCTGCAGTGCGCCATGATTGCACCTGTGAATAGCCACTATGTTCCAGCCTGGGCAACATAGCAAGACCCTATCTCTTAAAAAAAAAAAAAAAAAAAAAACCGAATAACAACAAACCCCCAAAACAAAATTACCAGGTAATGAAGACAACAGAGGATGAAGGTGTAGAAGAAATCAGATTGGCCACACATTGATAACAGCTGAAGCTTCGTGGTGGGTATGTAGGGGTACCTTGTACTATGCTATAGTTACATATGTTCAAAATATTTAACAAAAAGTTTTAAAATCTTACTCCATTTAAAAATCTTCCCCAGCCACAAGGAGGGGAAGGAAGGAAGATAGAGGGAAGGAACACTTTTGAGGCACCCCACTGTATGCCGGTCCTGGATTAGGGAGCCTTGGATATGTATGGCACTTCCGTAACAGGGGGCACAATTCAAATGCCTAATGGGTCCAGACAGGAACCTTGAATGCGTGAAATCGGTGAAGTCTAAGAAGAACAACAAAACAAGTGGGAATGTAAATAACAACGGACGCTCCATCTATCAACGGAAGACAAAAGGGAATGGCGGGGGCTGTGGACAGGGCAAGTGGATGTTCCAACTAAAGGAAGTAGCCTCTGCTCAGGGTCAGCCTTGGCTTTGACTTCTGGTAGCCGCTATGCAGGAGATGGGGCCCAGGGTGGCTAGATCCTTGGATTTTCTAAGCAAAGTCAGAAATCCCTATTTTTATGTGCAATCCCCGGTTTTTCAACACTGGCATCTAATCAAAATATTTTTTCAAATACTGTATGGGCCAAACAAAATATCTGCGGGCGAAATGCAGCCCAAGGAGCACCAGTTGGC
The DNA here is from genome assembly GCF_000951045.1 of Mandrillus leucophaeus. Taxonomy (NCBI): domain Eukaryota; kingdom Metazoa; phylum Chordata; class Mammalia; order Primates; family Cercopithecidae; genus Mandrillus; species Mandrillus leucophaeus. The sequence goes on from NW_012101920.1 coordinate 354,879, forward strand.
CGCTCCTTTTCCAAGTGCTGAAGCAGACCACAACTCAATCCATCTGTAAGAAGGCGAAAGGGTGCTTTCATCAATTTTGGGTCAATTCTTTTTTGGGCATTTAATAAAGCTGAGTATTCAAAAGGCACCATCAACTTCCAGAAATCTATAAGAACCGGCTGCAGCACATTTCAAAGACGTCCTCCACGTTGTCAGCTTATGCAACAGAACCTCTACTTTGCCCAGAGTTTTGGAAATTAACAACTAGGGAGTGTCCCTTCAGCTTTCCTGGGATAGTGGAACTAACAGGCTTCAGATGAAACCTATTTGTTGGTTTGCGGACCGCCTGGGACTTAAGTCCAAACTGCTTGCAACAGGCAATCCTACCATAAAACCAAGTTGGGGTGCTCAAGGCTCATTGTAAAATGACCAGAGAACTCTCCACTTTGGCTGCCTTGCCAGAGATCTGATTTTATATGACTGTTTAAAGGGATGAGACAGATGTCATCCCCAAACCTGAGAGCAGCAGGATTTGTGGCTGAGGACCAGAACGGACTCCTTCAAATTCACCCCTCAGTTTGTCTTCGACTTCATCTAGAGAAAGATTCTTGACACCCTGGATGGGCAAAGCAGGCCCCAGCCCTGCCTCTATTCACAGGCACAACTTGACCAGATCCCCGGATCCATAAAAAATTAAAGAGGTGTCAAAAATGCAGCAGAGAAGAGCCAAATAAATGGTTTCATCATTCCCCAGGAAGAAAGCTCCCCCCGCTCCCCCCGCCCCGCCTTTTTCTTTCTGAAAGGGTAGAAAGTAAAAGAAAATTGGTGCTAAAATAAAGTTGAACTGGTTCAGAGCAAAAAGAGAGTCCAGAATGATACTTGAAGGCAGCACACACTGAAACACACCCAAATCTCAAGTCTAGGAATGACTGGTAACCATGGCTACTTCAGGGCAGAGGGGATTTGTTTGTTCTTTGTGGGTTTTCCCCCGGGAAAACAAAGCTTTGCCCTTGATCCAAAATGGGTTTATCAAGGGTGGGAAGGGAGGGAACACAGAGAAAAATCTAGTATATATAATGAGTTGAGTAACTGCCACCCAATTCATAGACTAAAGCAACCAAATTCTTTTTCAAGTTCTACGTTTCTAGAGAGAAACAGACTACAGCTAGCGCCGATATTAGAAAGTTATGCAGATTTTTAAATATTATAATATTCTGTCTGGGCACAGTGGCTCACACTTATAATCCCAGTTTTTTGGAAGGCTGAAGTGGGAGGATCACTTGAGTCCAGGAGTTCGAGACCAGGTTGGGAAACATAGCAAGACCCTGTGTCTCTATAAAAAATAAAAAGTTTAGCCAGGCATGGTGGCATGTGCCTATAGTCCCAGCTACTGAGGAGGCTGAGGCAGGCAGATTGCTTGAGCCTGGGAGGTTAAGGCTGCAGTGAACTATGAGGGCGCCACTGCACTGCAGCCTGGGTGACAGAGCAAGAGATCCTTCTCAAAAAAAAAAAAAAAAAATTGGATTATCTTAGGTTCTGGCTGGAATCAGGGAAAAATCCATTGCAGTTTCCAGCCCCACATGTAATGCTGTTGAAAACCATCACCCGAGTGGTGGCATCACCCTGAAATGAGTGAGGTAGCTGGTACATCCAGCATGGCACACCTACAGAGCAAGGAAGTGAGTCTTAGCCCTTCCGTCCTATGTTCTAGTAAGAATGAAAGTACAAAGAAGGGCCTTTAAAATTGGTTATGATGCTGACCTACCCATAAATCTTGCTTAAATGAGCACCTCACTCTTTCACAAGGATAGCCACCTATTACCACAAGAGAACAGCCTCATTTGGAAATTAAATGTAGCATAAACAACTCAGAATAATTAAAAGTGCTGGTTCCGGCAGACGACTGGGAGCCCATGAACGACACTGGGTGCTGCCTGTCACTTGGTCCTCTTTTTTAAGAGCCGTCTGCTTTTGGTGGGACAGATGCTGCTCTGGAATGAGGGCTGCATGGACAGCAAGTCTGGCAAGGGACTTTCTTGTAGTTTGGTGGCTTCTGACCTCCAAATGCAAGTGTATCTTCCTTTAGAAACACTTGCTTTGCAGAATTTCAAGAAGATCACTGAGCGTTTCTGGGTTTGGAGTCGTAGCTCTCTTACATAAGCCAGAAATACAGAGTCCACATCATTTGGGATGAAAGGACAGCTAAGAGGCACAGCTTGAAATCTGACATTCTTAGAAAGGGAGGGGAAACTAGAGAGGGAAACAAGAAATGTCCCCAGGGACAGATACCTGCATACCATTTAGACACCCAGGAGAGGGACAGAGAACAGCTACTAGCTCAATTCAATGATCTTCCAACAGCAACTCGTATAGATTCTGTGGGCTCCTCTGTAGGCAAACAGTTTTCTGGACTTCGACATTTTCAAGGCTCAAACTATCCTTTGCTGAATTTACAGAGGTAGCCTGACCACATACTTCAGAATTCAGGCCAAGAGTCAGCCTCCTGGCTCTTCCTCAGAGCCCAGCTGTGCCCCTGCCCCTGTAGCTCACAACTGACAAGAAAGAGGAGGAGGAGGAAAATGTCACTGCGGTTAGGGGAAGAAGAGTGATCAGCAACTACTGAACACTCACCGTGCGTGTCAGGTACTGGGCAAACAGCTTTACAGGACGCTCCCATTTTCATTCTTACAGTAACCCAGAGAGTCAGGCACCATTATCATAAGTGACTTGGCCAAAGTTACAAAAGAGGGCAGTGATGAGGCCAGACTGAGAGGCAGGCAGGACAACCACAGCAACTCTTTGCCAGACAAGTCCTAGAACTAAGGTTGGGCCTTCAGACCAACCATCCCATTCCTGAGAACGGGCCCCCATTGACCAAATGACAGGTACAGGACAATTCGTTAGCACTGTGTATAACAGCAAGTGATATGGAAGTTTCACCCATGGCGGACCTGTGTGTACATTTTACCACCTTTTGTAGTAGAAAAGGGGAAAATAAGAATATGTGTGTATTTGCATATGCTCGGGATTACATTAAAAAAAAAAAAAACCCTAAAGCATGCATCCTCAAGGTGGATGACATTGCTTCCATGGGGGTAAAAACTAGTTCTCTGCGGGAGGGGTGTCAAAAAAAATATTCCATATGACAATGCTCTGTGGCCCTGCAAAGGGCTATGGTACATGAACAGACACATAGTGTGTCTATGGCACTGACGTTTCATGGCATGGAGATTAGGAAAAAATTATCTTAAAAGGCTCCTGGCTGGGGGTGGGGGTTGGTAATAATGAAACAAAGGTTGACAAATAATGTTCTAGGAGGCTGGAGAAAAACCAGTATGAGAGAGCAGAGCAGAAGGGGAAGGCATCTACTGCTGGATGTCTTTTTTATATATTTTTTCTAAACATAGGAACATAGTGCCTTTATAAAGACACATTTTTAAATGAAGGCAAAAAAAGGATGCTGGCAAAAGCCCTCCCAGCAGGGGCCTGGCCTTTTATTGGTGTCGGCTCCAGGTGGCCGTGTGAGTTAAACTTGGTGCTGGTGGTTTCTGGTGGTTACTGGTGAACCAGCAAGGCCTACATTGAGATACTCAGACCGGGCTCTCCAGGTGCCCACAGCCTCTGGGCCACTAGGCTGGGCAACTGCCTGGCTCCATTCTCATCAGCACGGAGACTCCTGCGTCTCACCCTCTGTCGGCACCAGGAGGCCCAGCCCTGCCGGTCTCACCCTCGGTCGGCACCAGGAGGCCCAGCCCTGCCGGTCTCACTCTCTGTCGGCACCAGGAGGCCCAGCCCTGCCGGTCTCACTCTCGGTCGGCACCAGGAGGCCCAGCCCTGCCCGGGTCATCGTGGCTGCCGGGCTCACGGCAGGGCTCCGCGGCGACCGGGCTCCGCATGGGCTTTGCACGCCTCCCCACACAGGAGCCGCTTTGTCCCAGGCTTGCCGTGGGCCCTGAGGGGCCCCAGTGAAAGGTCCCTGAACTGCTGAACAAAGCAGGCCAGTTACAAAACGCTTTTCCATTGCTGGGTTCCTTTCCCTGCTTCCTGAGCTTTGGAGGGTGGGTCTCTCTGTTCATTCCTCCCCCGCCTGTTTCTCACGCATTGGTGCACCCAGCTTCTGGGCAGAGCGTTTTCAAAGCACACCCATGGCCCCTCTGCCAGAGGCACAGCTGGCAAAACCTGGGCCACTGGTCCACACTCCTCCAGGGAGCCATGGTGGGGGATACACGCATTGGAGTTCTCAGCAGCCCCCGACGAGGGCATCATCTCCCTCATGCAGATACACATCCTGAGGTCCCCTGGAGGATGCAGGGGGAGGGAGCCTGCTTGGGCGGTGCCCTGGGGCTATGCCCACTCATCTACCCCATGGAAGAAGCAGGGCATGAGGGTCAGGAAGCCCATCTCCAAAAATCAGAATAGCCCATTTTTTTCTCCTATACAAATATATTTTTAAAATTTGAACCATGTCCTACAAGAAATCAAGGGAATTAAATTCATAAACAAGGCTGGGCATGGTGGTTCACGCCTGTAATCCCAGCACTTTGGGAGGCCAAGGCGGGTAGATCACCTGAGGTCAGAAGTTCGAGACCAGCCTGGCCAATATGGCGAAACCCTGTCTCTACTAAAAATATAAAAATTAGCCGGGCGTGGTGGTGGGCGCCTGTAGTCCCAGCTACTTGGGAGGCTGAGGCAGAAGAACTGCTTGAACCCAGGAGGCGGAGGCTGCAGTGAGCCGAGATCATGCCACTGCATTCCAGCCTGGCCAACAGAACGAGACTCTGTCTCAAAAAAAAAAAATTCCTAAACAAATAAAACAGCAGGTCACATTTATGGAAGATCCCTTTTATGACATGCACTAACTCATCATCCTCAGCACAGCCTTCGAAGGAAGGAACTGTGATCGTCTCATTCTATAGTTGGGGACACAAAGGCACAAGGCAGCGAGTAACTTGCCCGAGGTCAGAGTCAGTGATGGAGCTGACACCCAAGACACAAAAGAGTCATGAAATCTGACTTTTGTTTGTACAAAGAGGCAACACGAATCTCTGGAGTTAGAAGGCAGGATGGTGGTCACTTTTGTAGAAGGGAAAGGGGTATCTGGGGGCTTCTGGGGTACAGACAAGACTGTCATCATCCAGGTGGCAATTCCGTGGGTGGCCCACTTGTGAAATATACAGAATGCACTACTGATTTCTGAATGTGCACATAACTAAGTACTTTACATGCAGAACAGGGCAGAAGTAGATTTAAGAATGAACACACCGATTTGTACCCTTCCTGCACACATCAATGTATTCTTACACGCACGCACGAGCTGCTATCCTCACAAGCCACTGCAGGGGCTGCAGCCATCACCGAGACCACATCCTTTCTTTTCTGGACGTTTCCAGAATGGGGTAAAACATCTCCTTTGAGTCCCAGGCCACACCCCTGCCCCCACGTTCTCTCATCTGTGGCTGAGTCTCTGGGCGGCTGTAGTAAGTGCTCTACTTCAAAACCTGTGGTGGGTTTGGTGGTGAGATGGCCCGATGACCTCTGCACCCCCAGTTCAGCGGTGGAGTTGGCGCGGCTCCTAGAATGCACCACCAGAGCACTGGTAAAAGTCACCTCTGAGTCCACTTTCCCCAGTGCCTCTCCCACTCGCTTGCGGCCTGAGCATTAAAAAGTGCAGCCGCCCCTCATTTTATGCAAGGGCAATGCTGAGAACTACCTGTGCACTGATCACATTTTGGCAACTCCAGTTGCATTTTAAGTAACCGCACTCATGGCAGGGCATGCGGGGCACACCCCTGTGAAATGCACCGCCTTCCATCACGCTCCTGTCATGGGATTCATTTTCAAATTCACTCATCTCCCTTTTTTCAACCCTTGCCTCCCTATAGTCCATTTTGCAAAGGCAGCCAGAGTGATCTTTTCAAACAGTAAATCAAACCACACTGCACTGCGGCTGAAAGCCAGCGGGAGCAAGCCCACATCTCAGAGTTCACGACCTCCGCCACCTGCGTTCCCTCTCCCTGAAACACTCTTCCCTCAGACCTCCCCAGGTCTGTGTCCATCCCCAAAGGCCCTCTTCAGAGCTGCCTTTCTGTCCACTCATCTGCAGGGGCCAACCTCGCCCCCAAACCAGGCAGCCACCCTCTCGCTCCTAACCTCGTGGAATTTCCCCTGTGGCTTTCATCGCTGTCTGAATTTCGCTTGCTTACTTACTGCCCTCCACGCTAATGTCTATCTCCCTTACCAAAAAATCACCGGGACAGCAAAGATTTCATTTCATGTGTGCACTAGTGGATCCCCAAGTCCCAGAACAGTGCCCAGCACAGAGCAGACAGCCAGAAAATACTTGTAGGTGAGAGGGAAGGAGGGTCAAGGACAGAGAAGTCCAGGGTCAAGGACAGAGAAGTCAAGGGTCAAGGACAGAGAGGGAGGGAGACAGGGAAGAAGGGAGGGTTAAGGACAGGGAGGGTTGGGAAGGAGAGAGGAGTAGGGGAGAAAGGTAGGGAAGAATTAGGTTCCAGGAGCAGCTACTGCTAGGAGCTGCTGGTGTTCCCCAGGTACAACTTGGGGCCTTAGAACAAGGGACTAGTCACGGAAGGGGGACGACAACAGAGAGAATGCAAGTGACAGTGTACAAACCATGTGTTTTTGAAGAACTGTAAGAAAGTGCCTGAACTGGGGTGGGTAGAGAAGCACGGGGCTCGGGGGAGTGGACGCCTTGGGCCCTGGAATATTACTTATTTTGCTTTTCCAAAGTGACTTCTTGAAAACGTCTCAAGTACTCGGAGTGGAGAAAGCAGAAGGAGTGCCTTGGCGTTCCAAGAACTAACGGGGCCAAGCCATCCGGCGTCTGTGTGCAGGAATGCAGGCGGGAAGGGCTGAGATAAAGCACAGATGCCCCACGAGGCAGCGGGGTGGGATGCCCAGACGCGACGCTGGGATCACTGGTCAAGGTGCAGGAAACGATAACTCAGAGCCGGGGCTTCCCTGGACCCTAGGGCAGGGGCGGGATCAGCTTCAAAGATGGCTTGTTTGCACTTGTATGGGGGAGGGAGGACCTGTGTGTCCACTGGTGACTGCTTCCTTTTCCAGCCACAGAACTTTCCCTCGACCCTCAAAACGCATAAGCCCAGCTCTCACAAAGTTCCCAAGGAAAGCCCACTTTGGCAAATCCCAAGGGAAATAAATGACAAATCAGAAATGCCCATGCACGGGCAGCACAGCACGCTGGGGTTTAGCACGGGCTCCGTGCAGCCAAATATGTGCCGTGTGCGACAGACTCCCTTGGAATCATAAATGAAAGGGACAGCAAAGGATCTAAAGATCGAGGAAGCTGCCCCACCAGACACCCGAGGAATGACCCAGGGGATTTTCCAGTTTACTTGTCAGAAATAACACAACACAGCAAACCAAGACGTCCAAATCTCATAGCCACAGAGCTGATGGTGGCACATCTGGAATGTTCCTCAGATGCACAGGCTAGACAGACTCTGGAGGAGAATCTGAAATTCCAGCAGTTGAGACAAAACTGCACCCACGTCTTCTCGGTGGCTACGGTGGAGATGCAGTCTGGGGCTTGCCACTGGGCACGAGCCACCAGGGGACCTGCCCATTGGAGGGTCCTGGGTTGGGTAGAGCCTTGGAGACAAGGCCGGTGGAGCACTGAACATAACTAGTGGCACTTGCTGCCTTTTGGAGGCCGCGTGGGTGGAAACCATTCCATTGCCCTATCATGCTCTGGCCTCAGGAATGTGCAGCTCCCAAATTGAGAAGCTGGACTGTGGCACAGGGCACAGGGCAGTGCTGCGCTTCAGAGCTCTTGAGTTTCCTTTATGTTATTTCTGCCAAGTATTAGGAAAGGAGCTTCCAGGTCAGCTGTGTAGCACAACTCCCAGGCCTCCATTCTCACAGAACGCAGCACAGTCCGGTGTGGACAGCACCACCTGGAGCGTGCGATGCGCTCTCCTTTGCGCCGCACCCCCTAGTTTGAGAGATTTATAATGTCCGCTAGCATGGTAAAGGCTCTCAGAAGTCCTGCAACAAATAATTAAACCAAAACCAAAACAAAAATAAATTTGGTACAACCTAGTTTTTTCATCTTTTAAAGCCATGGAACCCTCCTTCAGAAAACAGCTCCTAACAGCCCATGGGCTGGGGTCATACAGCATGTACCTAAACGTCACCTCATTCAGTTCTCTGAGACATCCTTAGAGCCGACTCAGGTTTGGACCTGGCGAGACTCCCCCTCACCACGACTTTGAACCTGCCTGTGTTCAGAAAGGGCCTCAGGAGGCCCAAAAGGGTCTCCGTGCTCAGCTGCTTTCTCTGTAACACAATCTTCTGTGGAAACAACAAGGACATCTATGGATCTGGGGCTGCCACAGCCAGTCATGACCACCTCTGGCCACCTGGACACGGGCACCCTAATATCCAAGGCACTCACCATTTGCCTTTAACAAGAGATGGACGGGGTAGGAGAGGCCAGTGTGTTCTCGCTCTGGAGACCAGACCAGCCCTAGGTGCAGAGTCAGCTGGGGAAAATGATCCGGCCCTGCACAGACACTCATTTATTTATAAAGCACCTCTTCTCCAATACAATTGATCCCCCAAGGCCTCACGTGGAGAGGGGTCTGGTTACCACCATGCTTCATTGATCCATCACGTTCTGCCTTAGTTAATTCTCTACATGATTGCCCCCTTGAAAATAAGCACCAAAACTTTATCTTCACCACTGTGAATGTACATTGTTCACGGATGGATTGTATGCAGGTGTCCCTTTCAAAACACAGCACCACGATCCTAACTCAACCTGTGCTTGATTATTCAGAATCAGACGGATCAATTATTAACAGAGCAATACCTAGAGGTCAGCCTTGTAAGGCATGGGGGGCAGGATGACCCCACAAGAAGTGGCCCCAGAGGTCTTTGCTTGGTGAGTTCAGGGGACGTCTTTGATCGATTGTCTCCCTAGAGATTGAGTATGCAGAATACTAGAAGTCACAGAGCCCCCAGATAACCTGGCTTGTCAAGACGTTTCGTGGAGTAAAGGTCAACAGCCTCTGACTATGCAGCAGAGGATATTTCTCGCACCACAGAGTCTGAAATTTAGTACCCGGTCTTGATGGTAATTATTGTGGCTGTTTTGAAGCTTTTACTTTACTTCCTACCCCTTGGCTGGGCTCCTGAGAGTTAATTTTCTGAAATAATTGAGGTTTCAGGGTATATCAGATGCTACTGCCTATAAAATACAAGACTGGAACTGGGAATGACAGCCAGTAATTTAGGCTTTTCCTTCTTCTATTAAGAAAAAACTCCAGTCGCTTAACTGTACACTTTAAAATAAGGTAAAGAGTGTCATGGGATTTGCAACTCAATGGATAAATGCTTGAGGGGATGGATAGCCCATTCTCTATATGTGCTTATTTCACTTTGCATGCCTGTCTCCAAACATCTCATGTACCCCATAAATATATATACCTGCTATATATCCACAAAAAATGTTTAAAAGAAAAGTAAAGATAAAGAAAGTCCAACAGCCTGTTTTTCTGCCTGGATCCCCCAAGGCAAGGCTGCTCTGCTGCCCCCACCCTCTCCGACCTCCCAATGCACCTTGTGGCTCCCAGGTGAGTCTCAGCAATGTGGTTCGTCCTTCCTCCCTCAGATCCTGGACCAACACCTCATCACAGCTGCTCCACAAGACTACCCTCTGGCCAGACCCCTTGCCCACAAACGGGCACCTACAGACTCACACAAAGCCTTCTCTGCATCTTTTCCTTGGCCCAAACCACCCATCAGCTGGGCTCACCACAGCGGAAGCCCACTGCTTCCTTCCTATCAATGCGCATCTCTGTTCCACCAGCACAGGGTACAGAAGTGCCCGCAGTCTGCCTGCAAGCTGTTCTGATAAAGCCACTTTTCAATAAGCTTTCTTCTTCCTTTTCCTCCCTTTCCCTCCCTCAAAATATACAAAAGAGGGCTATAAAGTGGGATTTTTTTTTCTGTACAGGAATGAAAGGAGGTTAGCTTTCCTTCCTTTCTATTTTCTTGGCCTCAGTCTAAATTTGGCAATTGGAAAGAGTGTGGAAGCAGTTAAATGGACCCAGTTCATGACCCAGGGGATGCCGGGTTGCCCTCATTTGCTTTTTCCATGGGGGTGATTCTGGATGGGGGCATCTAAAATTGTTACTACTTCCCCTCTGCAACTACTGCTGGGAGGTAATTCTTGCACAGAGCTGGGGGTGGCTTTCAGAGTCATATTATTCAACCTCCTTAAATTAAGATGGGGACACTGAGGCCCAAAGAGGTTAAGGAATCTGTAGGCCATGCAGTGAACTTCCTGGGCAGAGATGCTTCAGGGCACCATCCTTACAGGCAGTGACAAAACTCAAGCGTCTTACCATCATCCAAGTAGGTCTGGTCCAAGTTCTGCTCCTGTTTAATGGTCACCCCCGCAGGTAATACTTCCTTTTGGTCACTGACCGGGGGTCCGTTTTTGGCGGCTCTTTGGCTCGTGGCATTCTGCTGCTGAATGACTGTGGGGTAGGAACCCGGGCTCAGCCTCTGACCTTGACTGACCGGGGGCGGGCCAGGCCTGGTGGTGCCTGGTGCGAAATTCTCGCAGTACATGATGTGCTGGAACTCCTGGTGGCTTCCGCAGCGCAGCTGCTGATTGGTGGGTGAGTAGTGGATCACAGGCGAGGCCTGCTGATTGGTCGGAGAGGGGTGGAGCAGGGCGGAGCTCTGGCCCTGGGAGCCGGCGTGCACCAGCACAGAGCGGTGAGCGTCCGCAAGGGACAGTGGGGCGGCCATGAGGGCCGGCTGCTGGTAGCCCAGCAGGCTGGGGCTCAGGCTCTTGCTCCGCTGGTAGAGTACGGCCGCTGGGTTCTGTTGCTGGTAGCGGGCATCAGGGGATGAGAGCCCCGTGCGGAACTGCTGGCAGGGAGCCATGGTGGCCACGAGGCAGGAGGGGGACTCGGCCACCATCGGGTGCTGGGGGTAGTAAGGCTGGCTCCCCAGGCCTCCATGGGTGGGGCTGCAGATCAGAGTGGGGTCATATTCATCCGTGGGCTCCGTCTTGATGGCTGGGACTGGGAGGAGAAAAGAGCACATAGGGGCACCCATGGCAGTGGGCCACGGATGTGCACGGAGGATTCGTGGACGGTGCTTGGGAACATGGCTTTGGGAGTCCATACGGGTGGGACAGTTGGTCCCCGTTCCTTATCAGCCTTGGACAAAAGGTTCCCTGTGCAATTGTCTTAGGTAGGAAACTTTACCCTGGCAATGAACATCCTGAATTATAGATTTCTCCAATATTGGAAAAGTGGCTGGTAGGTCTGACTCAGCCCTGGGATTTTACAGCCTCTTTCTCCAGGTGACAGCTCGGAGGAGAACGCTTGATTTCAGATGATGCCTCCCCCTCTTTCTACCCCAGCAGCTCCTGTCTCCGCTTGCTTTCCTTTCTACTGCTTATCCCCGTCTGACATGTCATAGATGCTTTACCTGCTGATTTATTACCTAAATCCGCCCCTCCTCCAAATGTCAGCTCCTCAGAGAGAGGACTTTGGTCTGGTTTTTGATCCTCATGGCCCAAAACAGCACCTGGTACTTAATAGGCACTCAGATATTTTCCAGACAAAGGAATGAGCAAATAGTGACTGTTCCCTTCCTCCGTTCTGTAGTGCTTTGGGGGAATGAGCACTACTGGCTCAAGCCTCAGTTTCCCCATCTGTTACCTGGCAGGAACAATCATACCTACCCCCACGGGATCATTGGGAGGATTAAATAAGATGTGTGTGCAAAGCACTGAGCCCAGTGGCTGGCATACAGTAAGTGCTCAATGCTTGCTGTCGCTGCTATTCTCTTACTAGGATCATCCATCATGACTATCACTTGTGTTGTCACTGTGGCCATTCCTTTCTCCCTGCCCAGCACCAATCACTGAAATCACTCTTTCCCCAGCATCCATACTAAAGCATTACCAATCCCAGGAGTTGAGGAATCAGTTTTCTTTTTACTGGAGTAAATGAATCAGTAACAGGACTGTGACCAAATCTGCATGTGCCTGCGTGCGTGTGTGTGTGTGTGTGTGTGTGTGTGGTGGGGGACCTCCAAGTATTGGGGATTGGAGGAGATAAGGAGACTAGGCAAGGCTGTCTCTAACCACAGAAATTGTCCCTTGAGGTGCCATTCAAAGGCCGTCACCTCACTCCCTGGCCCAGCTGGGAGACTGAGATCTCACTCCAGCCATGCTCAGCCAGACAAGAGCCAAGGCCGGGCCACAAATGAGAGGAGAGAGCACAGGAAACATAATTGAGAGCCTGTCTGCTCCAAGGGATTCCTGAGCTGCAGTTTGGAGCCCTCCCAGCGATCTCCCACAGTTTTGGGTCCTGGTGACCTGAACCCTGCCCCTGATAGAGCATCATGTCAGTCCCAGGACAGCAGTGTCCTCACACGGGTCAACACAAGACTGTGGGCACAAGTCAAGCTCACCAAGGCAAGGCTGCCAGGGCACCCCTCAGTTTAATGCTTCCAGCAGCCCAGAGGCTCCCTGAGAAACTGCCATAGGATGGAAATTATACCCTGGGTGATTGTCTCCAATTATAGGTTTCCAATCTTGAAAGGTAGCTAGCAGGCCTTTCTCAGCCTGGGAAGCTACAGCCTATTTCCCAAGGGAGAGCTCAGAGAAGCATTTTTAAAATGTAAAATTATGCTTCCCCTGGCTGCTCCTGTCCACCTTTTCTGCCGCCACAATCATAATCCAGCATACCAATAATATCAACATCATCTATGACCTAATCCCCTCTGTTAGAATGGCAGTTCCACATGGACAGGGATTCTTACCCTGTCGTGTTCACAGCTGTGTCCACAAGCCAAGAACAGTGCCTGGCACTCAAATAGTTTCTGGACAAATGAATGAATGAAAAAATGGTACTCATCACCTTTCTTGGGGTTGTACTTTGTGGGAATAAGACCTCCTGACCCTGTTATCCACCAGTCACTCCATTAGGCCTTGGGGTGATGACCCACATGGGGGGGTCACATAAAGATTCTGCAGGTTTTAGGGCATAGCCCCTCTATCATGATCAAATCGAAGCCAGGGACAGGAGTCAGCCACTTAGCACCCTTCTGTTAAACATGCATACACACACCCTTCTTCTATTCCCCCTTCCCCCAAAGAAAAGTACTAAGGCAGTAAGAGCTAATATCACTGACATCAGCTTACTTTGCACTGTGCTAAGGATTTATGTGCATTTAATTTCCAGAACCCTTATAAGGAAGATGCTGTCTCACAGATGATGCAACTGAGGCTCAGAGAGGTTGAGTCATCTGGCCAAATTACCCGACTAGGAGCAGACTTCAGGAGTCCTGAGCCCCATGCCTTTACCGCCTCTCAATACCAAAGGGGTCGTCAAAGACACTCCTTACCTGGGTGGTAGGTAAAGTGCTGAGGCTGACTTCGTTTTCTCTTCCCATTGATGACGTAGAAGTTCACTTTTACAGGTGTGCGGATGTGCTTGTTTCGATATTCAGGGATCTCAACAAAAAGCATGTTCTGGAAGGAAGGAGTTGTCATGAACTTAACTGCAATCATGCCTCAGTTCCTACCCAGACCCTGAGTGCATCCCGGCAGCCCACTGTCTAATGGGTGTTTTGATGTGCCTTTCATAGGTTTCCAGTGGAAATTCAATTTCCGGGGAATTTAACTTCTCAGCAGCAGCAAAGAAAAATACTCCATCAAAATATAATAAGGTGTCACAGTTATAAATCAGAGAGCGTGGTGCTCAATAAATGTTGAATTCACTCATTAATATGCACATATTGAGTACCTGTTAGGTCCAAAGCTCTGGGGAACACTGATGAAGGAAGGAGGGAAAGAAGGAAAGAGCATGAAGGAGGGAAACGTGAGGGGGACTGAGACACTCAGCTGCCTGACAGTCAGTGCGTCACGTGCTTACGGGCTGGCTCTTGTCCTTATCCACCGTGGCTTCCATCTCCCAGATTTGCTGCCCATCTAGAAAAATTCAAAAATGACAGACTTTGAAGGAACTATTAGAAACCAAAGATTTAAGACAAAAACTCACCAACTTCTGTTTATCTTAGCTTACGTATTATGTCATTTCAGTGAGGTGTGTATGTGTCAATATGTGCATGTGTGTGTATACATGTATTTATACATATGAATATTTCCTTTTTCCAAAAGGAAGACATGGTGTCAATAGAAAACAAGGCAACATCATCCTAAGTAAATTAAGGCAGGAACAGAAAACTCAACACCACATGTTCTCATTTATAAGTGAGAGCTCAGCATGGGGTATACACGGACATGAAGATGGGAACAGCAGATATTGAGGACTAATGGAGGTGGGAGACAGGGACCAGGGCAGGGACCAGCGATCTACCAGTTGGGTACTGTGTTCACTGCCTGAGTGACAGCTCATTCATACCCAAACCTCAGTGTCATGTAATATACCCATGTAACAAACCACATGTACTTCCCAAATCTAAAATAAAAGTTGAAGTTATATTTTTAAAAATTAAAACATAAAATAATGTTGATAGCCAAAAAGAAACAGGGCAACAACAGAAAACAAGAAAAAAAATAGAAACTGTCCAGAATCCTATTATCATTTTTTTCTCCATATCCGAATGTCCATATTTCTTTCTTTAAAAAAAAAAAAAAAAAAAGCATTATTAAGGGCTGGGCATGGTGGCTTATGCCTGTAATCCAAGCACTTTGGGAGGTCAAGGCAGATGGATCCCTTGAGACTAGGAGTTTGAGATCAGCCTGGCCAGCATGGTGAAACCCCATCTCTACTAAAAATAAAAATACAAAAATTTGCCAGGTGTGGTGGCATATGCCTGTAATCCCAGCTACTTGGGAGGCTGAGGCAGGAGAATTGCCTGAACCCAGGAGGCGGACATTACAGTAAACCAAGATTGCACCACTGCACTCCAGCCTGGGCAACAGAGTGAGAACTCGTCTCAAAACAAGTAAATAACTAAATAATTTTTAAAAGCATTGTTATATGTTATACTTTATTATATGCCGAAGCTGTTAAAGAAGCACCATGACAGGTCCCTGACTGTCCCAGACGTGCCTTCTTGGTGGTCTGAGAACACAGGCTTAAAGATGCGGCCCTAAGTCATGAGAGAAGCCAGTGACTTCAGTGGTGTCCTGGCTCACAAGTCACTGAAGAGCAGAAAGACAGGGGCTCACCCTCCACCTTTCCTCAGCAGACAGCCTGGATCTCATGTCAGTCCTAACAACTGATGAAGAGGTTTTGCTCAGTAAACTCTCCTGTCCAGAAGCAGAACACTACTTCCCCAGTTTGGGTCCAAGAAGTTGGGCCAAAAAAAAAAAAGACCTCTGCATTTGCAAATAATTGATTTCTCTTGCTGACCACCTATACTGGTCATTGGGTAGTTTTTAGCTGAAACAAATCATTTCAACGAGTATTTCCAGGATGTTTTGTGGAACACTGGTTCTGAAGGATATTAAATAGTTTTATGAGAAGTGGAAAAAAATTCTACATGCTAATAAGCATTTGGAAACTGCTGAGTCAAAGTCGAATGGCTTTCTTCACTGCAGGACTTCTCAGAGGCTTTAACATGTTGCTGTGCAGAGTTGAACCCCTCCCTACTTTTAAGCACAACTATTCGCATCTTCTGTGATTGCTGAGGTTTGAACCCATATAGTCTTGGCTCTTAAGATTCACCCAATGAAATCTGGGTTTCAAGCATTACTTAAACATACTCCCAGCCCCTCCCCCATGAAAAATTAACATAAAGTCTTGTGATTGCTCTCTAGATGATCTTAACAAGGAACAAGCAATGAACACACTAGAGCCCTTTGTAACAATTAAGTCTGTAAGTCCTGACCTTACAGCGCAATCCCTGAAATGACTCAGCAAAACATGGGCTATGTTACAAGGGAAGAGAACAGGTGGTTCATGTACTGACTCTCACTCTAGTGTTCCTTGGTCCCTGCCGGAGGGACCAAGTCATATTCATCACCATCTCCCCAACACTCGCAAATGCCTAATCAACATCTCATGAGTGAACAGACAGAAGTGTCAGTGGCTCCAACGGCTGCTGGTGAGGCCAAGAAAAAGCCAGAGGCTAACATCAGACATGCCCCCTGTTTTCTCAGACAACTGAGCAGGCATGTCTGATGCTCAAAAGGAAGCAAGGGAAGATCGCCGGATGGACATCGAGGAATTGGAAGCAAAGTCATCAAGACCTGAGTCCTTTCAGTGTGCAAAGTCCTGTATAGAACTGGTCAGGACAATCCTCATTTCTTTGTCAAAGACAGGTCAAAGACCACCCAACAGAGACACATGTCCCCTTTTCAGGTAGAGGTCACCACCAGGAGCGTGACTGTACAGACCGGACTAGGGTCTTCATCAAAAAGTGTGTTTTCATCCACAACTGCAAAGTGAGCTTGAAGCCTGAAGATTGAGTAAGAAATGAACAGAGGAAATGGTAACATGTTGATGTTTGGTTTGTCACCCACTCCCATAGCCTCTCCTTGCCTGAACTGAATTATTGAATTTTGCCACCAACAGTATCATTTCTTTTTCCACTTATATGAGCTTGCTTTGAAAAAAAAAAAAAAAAGGATCATTTTCAGAAGTTCATAATGGGGAGGAAAGGGAGAAAATAGTACCTGGAAATGTGGTCAGTAAGTATTAAGTAGGACCCATGAAGCTTCCATTCCCAGCTCTCTTCCTAGGCTCACACCAATAGCGGCAGATGAAACAGAAAATACAAAATGGCGGTGCAACGAAAAGGGCGTCACCAAGAGGAGAGTTCTCGTGGACTGTCCTCTCCGGGTCAAGGGACGCAACACGAAGAAGACCTTTTCCTACCTCTGGTGAGTGTACATGGCAGACAAAACTGCACCCACTGACAGCCACAGAATTCCAGCACACAGGTTCCTGAGAGTACCCTTAGAAACTAGCCAGCCCCACACCGGCAGATGAGGAAACTGAGGCCCAGAGAAGCAAGGGGGCTGTGCAAAGACCCACAGTAGTTATCAAATCACAGCCTTTAAGCAACAACTGACATAATCTAATAATGAAGGAGATGGCTTCAAAGACAGGTCAAGGTTGTTACACGAGAGAAGCTCACCAGATCACTGCGAGGCTAGGTGGTTACTGGGAGGCTGGAGAAAGATTTCATGGGGGTGGGATCTTTGTAGGGTCACTTACCACAAAGATTCATGCAGATGCAGATCTCAAGCCCTTCCCTGCTTTGCTGTGCCCTCAGGATACCGCGGAAGCTTCACTGTGGCCCTCAAGGCCCTGCACAACCCGGCTCCTACCCTCATTCCAGCCTCTCCAGGCACTGTTCTTACCCGACTCTTCTGAGCGCTCACTACATGCCTGGCATCACTCTCAGCACCTCATATACACAGGCTTGTCTCATCTGTACAGCACCCGTAGGAGGCAGGTCTCCTCACCCCATTTTATAGGGGAAGACATCAGGCACAGAGAGGCGAGAGCACAGGCCAAGGTCACACAGCCAGACCCTGTGGGGAAGCCGGCTTGGAACCCAGGCAGCCTGGCTTCAGAGTCAGTGCTCCTCGTGCAGTTTCAGATCCCTGTGCCTTGCAGCTCCTCCGCCTAGTTCCCCTCCTCTGAGCTCCAGCCACAGCAACCAGCCCTTCCTCAGGACGCCCCACAGTGAGGCGGTGAGCCGCCACATCCCACAGCCTCCCAGAGCCCGGTAAGTGTGGCTCAGGGAAAGATGTCCATGGCGGGCAGGGGGGAAGTCCTGCCCTCTCCAGTGTTCTCTGCCAGGCCTTCCACAACACGCTGACTGGAACCCTGAGCCTTCGTGGGCATGTCCTGCAGCCACAACCAATTTCTGTCACCCCAGCGCTCTGCCATTTTACTCCTGTGTACCCCAAATTTCGGAGCAGACACACCCGGCTTCAAATCCCTGACTACCCCCAATGATTTGTGAGACCTTAGACATGACACGATCTCTCTCCCTGCCTCTTATCCAACATATGGAGATAATTATAGTACCCATAACTTATGGGGTCATTCTGAAGATTAAATATGGTAACAGGCCCAAGCAGGGTATTATATAAATGTTCGGGGCCGGGTGCGGTGGCTCACACCTGTGATCCCAGCACTTTGGGAGGCTGAGGCGCGTGGATCACCTGAGGTCAAGAGTTCGAGACTAGCCTGGCCAACATGGTAAAACCCTGTCTCTACTAAAAATACAAAAAAGTAGTCGGCGTGGTGGCGTGCGCCTGTAATCCCAGCTACTCAGGGAGCTGAGGCAGGAGAATCTCTTGAACTCAGAGATGGAGGTTGCAGTGAGCTGAGATTGTGCCATTGCACTCCAGCCTGGGCAACAAGAGAGAAACTCCGTCTCAAAAAAAAAAAAAAAAAAAGTTCAACAGACATGGGTTACGGTTATTACAGCTAGTGGCAAGAGAGTATTTCAACACTGTCTTCTTTATCATTTGT
>NW_012101920.1:374163-376839 GCF_000951045.1 Mandrillus leucophaeus
CTTGAACCCAGGAGGCAGAGGTTGCAGTGAGTGGAGACGGCACCACAGCACTCCAGCCTGGGCAACAGAGCCAGACTCTATCTCAAAAATAAAAAATAAACGCTGATGGAGTTTTCTCAGCCTGATGTCACTCTGTCCAGGTTCAAGTTCTGTCCTCATAGTTTACTCGCTGTGTGGCCTTTGAGTGGCAGCTCTTTGTGCCTCAGTTTCCTCATAAGCAAAAATGATAAAGTTTGGCCAGGTTCAGTGGCTCATGCCTGTAATCCCAGCACTTTGGGAGGAGGCAGGTGGACCATCTGAGGTCAGGAGTTTGAGACCTGCCCGACCAACATGGTGAAACCCCGTCTCTACTAAAAATACAAAAAAATTAGCTGGGCATGGTGGCGGGTGCCTGTAATCCCAGCTACTTGGGAGGCTGAGGCAGGAGAATCGCTTGAATCCGGGAGCTGGAGGTTGCAGTAAGCCGAGATCACGCCATTGCACTCCAGCCTGGGCGACAAAGTGAGACTCTGCCTCAAAAGATATAATAAAATAAAATAAAAAGCAGATTTTTAAAAAATGCTGCAGATCAGTATGTACAGCATGATGGCCCATAATTAATTCAACCATTGTCCTACCAATAAATACTTTCTATGGCCATTTTATTTATTTGCAATGAAGAATTTAATGCAATGAAATGAAGCAAAAACCTTCAGTACCCACGAAAGTACTTGGGTCAGGATGGCCCTTCAATTCTTTTCTACTTTGTGAGTCTATTCATAAGTCTACTTAAACTTTGAAAGCCTGTGCCCCAAGCTACTCATATGGTTGTACCTCCGGGGCTGGGCCTGAATGGTGAGGTGAGACCTTCATGCCTTTCTTCACTGATTCAAGAAACATGCAGCATCATGGTGACTTTAATTTGCTTACGTTTTTATTATTTTAAAACGAAGATATTTTTCCCCTTAAGGAAAAGGCACATTGCAACTGCCTGTTGACCTTCCTGTCTCTTGGGAGCTCTCCGGGGCCAAAGCCTGAGAGGAAGGCTGGGCATGGACCATCAGCTCTGACTGAGCTCTAGCACAGCTCTACCTCAGGCCATGAGATGGGCCACGCATGCCTTCCAGCCCTCCAGGGAGCCCCAGACAGGGAGGCAGGGCGGGACATTCCACCCAGGCTCAAGAGAGACATGGACTCAGGGTTGCTTATGTCTACTGAGGTGGGGACCCAGCCTCTCTACCCAGCTTTCCTCCTCTGACTCCATTAGACACACTGACCTTCTCTTTCCCTCCAACAGCCATACCCACCTATCTCCAGGCCTTGGAACTTGCTGTTTCCCTCTCTCAAGATGCTTTTCTTCAGATCTCCTGTGACTATCCCCTTCCCATCCTTCAGGTCCAGCTCACGGAGACCTCCCCTCATCCCAAACCATCCCCCTATAACTTTCTCTTCCAGCCTGACATCATTTTAGCTACCTATTGGTTTGCTATCTCCACCCAGCCCCAGGCTGTGAGTTCCCCCAGAGCAGAGCTATAGCTATCTCATTCTCTGCTTTATCCTCAGCTCTACAGCATCTGGCACATAATAGCTGCTCAATTAATACTGGCTGAATAAACAAACAAATTGATCTCAGGATCCTCCAGTGTGCACCCCACAGCCAGAGTCCAGGAAACATCTGACCACTGACCTCTCCAGCCACAGGACCCTGCAAGGAGGAATCACCAAGCCCTTATTATGGGGTCCTTTGTGGGAATCAGCTGATGAGGAAGGAGCTGGGAATATGGGTGCAGACAAGGAATCAAACACAATCAGAGCAACTCAGCCCAGACAGCGTTCCCAGTGCCATTGACCAGGAGTTCTGTATAATCCACCTCCCAATCCACACCTTGGATCTGGGACTCTGGGCAGACCTACCCCCATGGAACAGGACTGAGAAGACCAAGTGTGCTTCTACCACTCTGGGTTGAGATGAAATAAAGGACTTTGGTCTCTTGAGCAGATGTTCAGGCAAAATTCTCCCATCCAAAATTAACAAGGACTGGCAGCCGGTGTGAAAACGGCCCTTCCAAGTCTTAGTCAGAGGTGAAGAGAAAGGAGCTAACCACTTTGTGCAAAGGGGTTAGGTCTAGAGAAGACTGAGCACAACTCTGCAAGTTAAAAAAAAAAAAAAATGGGGTGGGAGGATGGCTAAAGTAACATCATAGCCTTTTTTGTTGTGTTTGTTGGGTTTTGAAACAGGGTCTCGCTCCATTGCCCAGGCAGGAGTCCATGGCACTATCTCAGCTCACTGCAACCTCTACCTCCCAGGTTCAAGAGATTCTCCTGCCTCAGCCTCCCAAGTAGCTGGGATTACAGGCACATGCCACCATGCCCAGCTAATTTTTGTATTTCAAGTAGAGATGTAGTTTCACCATGTTGGCCAGGCTGGTCTCGAACTCCTGACCTCAGGTGATTCGCCCACCTCAGCCTCCCAAAGTGCTGGGATTACAGGCATGAGCCACCACGCCCAGCTGACATTATAGCCTTTGCTTTAACTTCACTGCAGAGTCAACTCCAGAAGAAAACCCCTACTAGATGCAAGAAGAATGGGCATCACTCACCAGCAGTTTGCTGATGTATGGCCGCTATACTTTGGTTGGTTTCCTGGTTTCTCTTTGCTGGCAATTCTTTAACCCTGCGATGGAACAAAGCAGCCAG
>NW_012101920.1:376889-392873 GCF_000951045.1 Mandrillus leucophaeus
TTAGACACACTGACCTTCTCTTTCCCTCCAACAGCCATACCCACCTATCTCCAGGCCTTGGAACTTGCTGTTTCCCTCTCTCAAGATGCTTTTCTTCAGATCTCCTGTGACTATCCCCTTCCCATCCTTCAGGTCCAGCTCACGGAGACCTCCCCTCATCCCAAACCATCCCCCTATAACTTTCTCTTCCAGCCTGACATCATTTTAGCTACCTATTGGTTTGCTATCTCCACCCAGCCCCAGGCTGTGAGTTCCCCCAGAGCAGAGCTATAGCTATCTCATTCTCTGCTTTATCCTCAGCTCTACAGCATCTGGCACATAATAGCTGCTCAATTAATACTGGCTGAATAAACAAACAAATTGATCTCAGGATCCTCCAGTGTGCACCCCACAGCCAGAGTCCAGGAAACATCTGACCACTGACCTCTCCAGCCACAGGACCCTGCAAGGAGGAATCACCAAGCCCTTATTATGGGGTCCTTTGTGGGAATCAGCTGATGAGGAAGGAGCTGGGAATATGGGTGCAGACAAGGAATCAAACACAATCAGAGCAACTCAGCCCAGACAGCGTTCCCAGTGCCATTGACCAGGAGTTCTGTATAATCCACCTCCCAATCCACACCTTGGATCTGGGACTCTGGGCAGACCTACCCCCATGGAACAGGACTGAGAAGACCAAGTGTGCTTCTACCACTCTGGGTTGAGATGAAATAAAGGACTTTGGTCTCTTGAGCAGATGTTCAGGCAAAATTCTCCCATCCAAAATTAACAAGGACTGGCAGCCGGTGTGAAAACGGCCCTTCCAAGTCTTAGTCAGAGGTGAAGAGAAAGGAGCTAACCACTTTGTGCAAAGGGGTTAGGTCTAGAGAAGACTGAGCACAACTCTGCAAGTTAAAAAAAAAAAAAAATGGGGTGGGAGGATGGCTAAAGTAACATCATAGCCTTTTTTGTTGTGTTTGTTGGGTTTTGAAACAGGGTCTCGCTCCATTGCCCAGGCAGGAGTCCATGGCACTATCTCAGCTCACTGCAACCTCTACCTCCCAGGTTCAAGAGATTCTCCTGCCTCAGCCTCCCAAGTAGCTGGGATTACAGGCACATGCCACCATGCCCAGCTAATTTTTGTATTTCAAGTAGAGATGTAGTTTCACCATGTTGGCCAGGCTGGTCTCGAACTCCTGACCTCAGGTGATTCGCCCACCTCAGCCTCCCAAAGTGCTGGGATTACAGGCATGAGCCACCACGCCCAGCTGACATTATAGCCTTTGCTTTAACTTCACTGCAGAGTCAACTCCAGAAGAAAACCCCTACTAGATGCAAGAAGAATGGGCATCACTCACCAGCAGTTTGCTGATGTATGGCCGCTATACTTTGGTTGGTTTCCTGGTTTCTCTTTGCTGGCAATTCTTTAACCCTGCGATGGAACAAAGCAGCCAGGAAGCAGTAGGGTTGGCCGTGGGTTGGGGCTGGAGTCTTAGCAGTCAGCCTGGAGGAGCTGTGGGCTCGTGTTAGCACTCCAGGAGAAATGAGCAAGCTTTTGGGAGGAGGAAGGCAAATCCGTCCTCACCCGGGCTGTGAGCATGCCATTGGGCTCAAGGCAAATGGGGAGGAAATCAAAGTGTCAGTTCATGTTAGGAAACCGTGCGTGATGCTTCCCAGTCCTGGCCCTGCTTTTAAAAATTAGCCAAATAAAAATGGTTGAAGTCATTTCAGTCTGCTCTTTATGACTGCTAACTAGCAGAAAAACGTGTCCTCCCTGGAAGCATGGGCTTAATGAGCCCAGCAGACGGGGGTGGGGTGGGGGAGGTTCAGGAATGGCCCCCCTAGCTCAGCATTTCAGCCCGCCCAACACGGTAACACTGCCCAAATGGATTTACTGAGATCTGGAAAGGAAGTCCCTTGATTCCCAAGTCTGCCCCACTACTTCCTTGGCGGGCTTGGCCCCCAACCATCCCCCACCGGGACAACCGGACCAGCTGCTCACTCACCTCCCAGCTTCTCTGAGTGCTGCCCCCCACCAAGTCCACTGTTCACACAGATGGCCAGAGCACTCTTAAACATCAACCGGACCATGCCACTCCCCTGCTCAAAAACCTCCGACAACTACCTGTGGCTTTGGGAATGCAATCCAAACTCCTTGCCATGTCTGCAGGGCCCAGCCGGGTCTGTCCCCCGCAGCACCTCTCCAGGCTCAGCTCTCACTCTCATGATGCACCGGCCGCCTGGGCCTGCTTCCCATCCCTCAAATGCCCTAAGCTCATCTCCACGCTGGGGGCCTTGGCACTGGGCGGTTCCTTTTGCCTGGGACACTCTCCCAGCAGTCCTTGTGGCTCTCTCTTTCCCACCTTCAGGGGTCTGCTCAAAGCCATCTCCTCCAGGAAGACCTCCCTGACCCCTCTCTATCCAGGGTTACCAGATATAACCAATAAAAATACAGGATGTTCAGTTAAACTTGGATTTCAGAAAACAACGAACACCTTTTTACGTCCCAAACTCCTTACCATTGTATAGAACATACTTTTACTAAAGAAGCTCACTGTTTGGGATTCAAATTTAACTGCACATCCTATATTTCCCCCCTAACTCCACACCCTTTTCTCTCTTGGGCCTGTGACCTGGCTTCCCTGGCTTCATAGCATTTTCCCCATCTGAAAGTGTCCTGCGTATAAACAAGTTTCAGACTGTCCACCCCCAAGGGCAGAGACCTCACCTGCCACGCGTCACCTGTGCCTGGCATGGCACTGCACATAGTAGGTGCTCAATAAACACCTGGGAAATGAACACGGAAGCACCGGGGACTGAGTGAGTCGAGCGAGGCTGAAAGGGCACGCTTGGATGCTCAGTCAAGGTTAATCTTACATAAAGGCCGGATTTCAGCTCCTCCCCTGTCCCACCCTAGACGTGACTCTTCTCGGCCCTAAGCTGTCATCTATAGATGATCCCCACACGTTTCAGACAGCCAGCTACTCTGGGAACCAGGAAGTTGGGGTTTCAGGCCCAGCCCTCCACTGACGAACTCTGTCATCTCAAAGAAGTCTGAAGACCACACTGTGTGACTCAGCTTCTCCATCTGTAAAATGGGGAAGGCGAGGAAGCAGACCATTAGTTACACTCCCTCCAGCTGCCACGCTATGACTCCAGGAGTCTGATGGCTCCAGGGTAAGGACAGGAGAGAAATTTGCCTCTCCAGGAAGGACTCTTCTCCCAGACAAGAAACCAGCATGGCCCTGCCCTGTGAACCCTGTGTGAAGTCAGCCGGGCTCCCAGAGTGCAGGTAGAAGGGCAGCTGATGTTTTCTGAGCACCTACTATGTGCCCGACACTTTCAGTTCCTTGATCTCCTTCTATTGCTAAAACACCACCAACCCCATCTTAGAGATGGGAAAACTGAGTCCCAAGGTACATAGTGTGAGGCCAATCCAGGCTTCAGGTCAAGTCTGCTGGGTGATGCAAAATCCAGCCTTTGAAGTGGGAATTACGCAAAGGTCTTTGGTACCAGGAACAATTTCTGATGGTGGAAGTGCTTAGACGCAACGAGTTTTCTCACTAAAAACTCATTTCTCTGTGGCCTCTTTCAAATAGATGCAAACGGAATGAACTGCAGGATTCTTGGACTTAAAAGCCTGTTCTTCAATGCAGGGGACCAAGTTTAGGCAAATATTTAGCTCCCTGAAAACGAGACCATTTTCTCTATCTCCAGGGCAGCTTCGGAGTTGCAATCTGGATTGCATCTTTGGAGAACAGCTTCGTGCCCCAGCAAAGCTGTGGGTAAGAGATGGGTCCAGCCCAGGGGGCCACTGACACCAGGGACATGAGTCACTGAGGGCAAAGGTCCGGAGAGCCTTAGTCATGCCGCAGCCCTGCCTGAAGTCTGACATTTCTCAGAGGGAAGCCCCATGTGGAGAGACTCCCATACCAGGTCTATTGTTTGAGAAAACACCACGCCGGGTACAACCGAACCCAGGGAGAGAAACAGGTGGGAAGAGCAGGTGTCTGCTCTAAGATGGTTCCGATTGTTCCAGGGCACTAATTCATGGAAAAAATACTTAATTTAGCAAAAAAAAAAAAAAAAAAAAAATTATTTTAAGCACATGCATTTATATTTATTAAACAAAGCTCAAAATACAACCTTTGGGGACCTCCAAGTAATAAAGTGACTCATGTCAGGATATGATGACTCAGTGGGAAAGAGGGAATTCCACACCCACGCCTCCTTTCTAAAAAATCAATTTGTCCTCTGGACAGGTGATGGGAGCCTCTGCCATCAGACCGTTCCAAGAAAATCGTCCAGCAAAACAAAACAAAAAATTCTCTTCAAACAATTTAAGTTTCAAAGCTGAGTAATCTGATGCAGGCCAGTTTCCAACCTACGCCCCCGCGGGACACAGAGAGCCAGGGAGCTAGTTGGCCGAGCCTGGGGGCCTGAATTAAGAAGGATTTACCAGCCGAAAAATTCCAAAACTCTGTGTCATGTGAAGGAACCTTCCAAAACATTGGATCCCACCCAGGCTCAGCGAGTCGCTCAAAGTCATGGCAACCCCGTTCCTGCTGCCACATCACTTTTATTTTTGTGTCCTTAGATTTTTTCCTGTTTTGCAATGTTTTGCTGGGACCCCCGACTCCGCCTGAGGCCGTGTGGCCAAGGGCCAGGGTTCCCACTGAAGTCAGGAACAGCCTGGACTTCCCAGCGTGAACTTTGCCTGAGGGGTTACACATTTTTTAAATTTCAGAGAACATCCAGATGGCTTTTCAGCAATTACTGAGAATGATAAATAGGAAAGACCCTAATTGTTCTGTTTGGTTTCTCTTTGTCCTCTCCGACATGACTAGAAAAAATTACTCTGGAGTTGATGACAAATGCTGCCTTGGGATTCTACCTCTGTCACCAGTTGTGGGCTGACCTGGGGTACATGACTTGACATCTGTGAGCCTCAGTTACCTCATCTGTAAAATGGGAATGATGCTGCCCGTTTCTCAGGGCTGGAGTGACAACTGGAAGAGATGTATTCATTCAACGACACAAATGAGCGCCTACTGTGTGCCGGGGACCACTCTGGATGCTGAGGATACAGCAGCAAACACTCAGTCTCTGCTGTCAAGGAACTGAGAGTCCAGCATGAGAGACCAGGTGATAAATGAACAGACAGGCAAGGTGATTTCAACAGTGCTAAGTGCCACCAAGAAAACAGAGCCGGGCAGTGGCACAAAAGGTGACAAGGTGTTGGGGAAGTGCGACAACTTTAGAATGACGGTCAAGGAGGACCCCGTGGAGGAAGTGACCTTTGAGCCGAGACTGGGAGGAATAGGAGGCGGCAGGCTTGAAAAGAAGGGGTAGAGGAGGCTGCGCACGGTGGCTCACGCCTGTAATCCCAACACTTTGGGAGGCCAAGGCGGGCAGATCACAAGGTCAGGAGATCGAGACCATCCTGGCTAACATGGTGAAACCCTGTCTCTACTAAACAAAATACAAAAATTTAGCCAGGCATGGTGGCGGGCGCCTGTCGTCCCAGCTACTTGGGAGGCTGAGGCAGGAGAATGGCATGAACCCAGGAGATGAAGCTTGCAGTAAGTTGAGATCGCGCACTGGTGCCACTCCACTCCAGCCTGGGCAACAGAGCAAGACTCCATCTCAAAAAAAAAAAAAAAGGAAAAAAGAAAGAAAAAAGAAAAGAAATGGTGGAGGAACATTCTAAGAGCACCCTGAGAAAGCCAAGGTCCTGAGACAGAAATGGGCTTGGGGTGTTTGAGGACAGAGTGAAGCCAGGTGTTGCGAAGCCAAGTGGCAGGGAGAGAGTCAAAAAAGCTGAGGTCAGAGAGATGGGCAGGGGCCAGATCACACAGGCTCTTGAAAGTCACCAAAATAATCAAAAATAGTAATACAAATAATATAATAATCATTATTATTATTGCTGCTATAAATAAGACGCCATTTTCCAAAACACCAAGCTTTTCTAACTTAAGAAACACCACGCTCCCGTCTCCTACTGTTTTTCCACCACTCTCCAATTTGTCATCTTGCTGGAGTGGAAACTGCCAATTCCATTTTAGTCGACAGCTATAAAAAGAACATTGGAGCTGGTGGTGCCGATGACCAAACTCGGGGCTAAGATTAGCCCAGGAGGCTGTCACCTTTCCTTAATGTGAGAAACAGCTGGGATTCCCCTTCCTTGGAAAACTTCAACTGTTCCGCCCCGCCCCGCAGAGCCCTCGCTGGCCAAATGTCCATGGAGATGGGAACGGGGATGAGTTTTGGAAAAAAGAAGTTGAGCAACAGGGATTCCCCCTGCGGAAGGCAGCCCGGGCTGGGAGGTGAGCTCTTGGGGTCAAAAGAGCAGGACCAGTGAATGCAAGGCAAGCCCCTCTCTGCAGAGAGCCCTCAGCGCCAGACAGCCCCCGCAGAGGAGCCCACCGTGTCTCTAACACCCCCATGGTCTCTTGTCATTAATGCAGGAACTACATTCACCTGGGATTCTTTAGTTAGGCATGAAAGGGTCAGAAATGTATCCCCTTGATGCCAGAAACACTGGAGGATTCAAACTGCTGCCCAGAGTGGTGAAGTGGATAATTCAAGGGTCCCCATTACCACAAAATGCTTCAAGCCTGTGACTCAGAGCAGCTGAAGGGTCTTCATGCAAAATTAACCTGGTTCTAGGCTTTTTAAGCATAGAACAACAGAGTCCAAGGTGTGGGGTATACATCCAGGCTGCCTGGGGTCAAATCCCACCACTGCCCTCTACCAGCTGTGTGATCTTCACTAAGTTACTTAACCTCTCTGTGCTCAGTTTCCCATCAGTAAAATGGAGAACACAGTAGTCTATCTTGTAGGGCTCTTATGAGGCATCAGATTAGTTAGCATATACAAAGTGCTTAGAATAAGGCCTGGCACATAGTTCATTATTAATGAACTACTAATTACTGATTACTAAATTACTAATAATGTTCATTATTAGTACTTATTACTGTTTTTTAATATCTCTTGGTTCCACGAGATAAAGTCTTACCTGTCTTTGTCTTTCCACAGCCAAAATATAATGATGAGAATAAAAAAAGCTAACATCTAATGAACATATTCAATGTTCTGAGCTCTATGCAAAGCACCCAACCTGTAGAATCTCATTTAATCTCGCCTCCCAAGAGAAGTAAATCATCATCCGTATCTTACAAAAGAGGACATGTCAGCTCAGAGAGGTAAAGTGACTTATTCAGAATGACACAGCTACTAAAGGCAGATCAGTGATTTGAACCCAGGCCATCCGACCTCAGAGCTGTGCTGGTGACCACTGTGGGTTACAGCCCCCCAAATCTCTCCCAGCCTAGGCCAGCACCTGGGCCAGTATCAACTGAATGATGACTATGTCCTGAATGCAATGAATACTGCAATGAATACTGCAAGACCACAAAAATAATAACAAAAGCACACGCCTGTAATCCCAAATACTCAGGAGGCTGAGGCAGGAGGATCGCTGGAGTCCACTATGTTGAACTCACTGTGCTGCCCAGGAGTTCAAGGCCAACCTGGGCAACATAGTGAGATCCCATTTCAAAAAATAACGATGAACATCCCATGAGCACTAAGTGCACGCTGCTTATTTACATATTTAACTTTAGGAAAGAAAGACTGTCACTATCTCATTTTACAGACAGGGAAGCTGAGGCCCCAAGAGGTTGAATGACAGGTCAATGCTGAATATCACCTGTGGACGAGTCCCCTGGATTCTCCAAGCTAAACTGTCTGCCTCCCACGGGTGCCAGCTTAGATGAGACCACACACGGAAAGTGGCAGGCACAGGGCTGCCTGCAGACGGCCAATAATAGGAGCTGTGATTATTACTCTTGTTCTTAACAGCCAACTTTTCACAGCTGGAACAGGCTCTGTGTTTTCCTGCCTTCAAGAGGTAAATATGAAATTTCTTCTGAAACCAAGAGAATAGAAGCTAGAGAATAAATGCCATTCATTCATTCATTCCACAAATGCTTAATTGATGCCCTTGGATAGCTTCAGAATAATTAAACTCCCAGAGTGCTTAAAAGCTGGCTGGCTCCTAACTCCATAAGGAACTTGGTAGGATCCAGCCTCAAACTCTTCCCTGCACAGTTCCATCGGCAACGCCCCCTCCCCATGGAGGCTCTGTCAACTAGGCATGAGGAGGAAGTGTTTATCTTTTTTTTTTTTTTTTTTGAGATGGAGTCTCGCTCTGTCCGCCAGGCTAGAGTGTAGTGATGCCATCTTGGCTCACTGCAACCTCCACCTCCCAGGTTCAAGCAATTCTTCTGCCTCAGTCTCCCAAGTAGCTGGGATTACAGGCGCACACCACCACGCCCGGCTAATTTTTGTTTTTTTTTTAGTGGAGTTTCACCATGTTGGCCAGGCTGGTCTCAAACTCCTGGCCTCGGGCGATCTGCCTGCCTCAGCCTCCCTAAGTGCTGGGATTACAGGCTTGAGCCATCGTGTCAGCCAGTATTCATCTCTTATTAGCATTTTCCCCACCGCAGATGAGGCACTTTAAGGCCGTTTGCTTCTTGGGAAGGTCGGAAGGCGGCCAGCAGGATGGCTTCCTGGTACTGGAGATGCATCAAAGCTGGAGAGGCCATGCTTACTTGGTCATTGACATTTCATGCCCCTCCCCTGCTCAAGAAGCCACTGTGACTCTCTATTACCTTACCCATGCCCAGACCAAACCAAGGCCATGTATCTACCTGGCCCTGGGAGAACTCTGTTCTGACCTCTTCCTAATCATCCAACTGTATTTCCTGGTGTTAACTAGCCTCTACCCTAGCCACATGAATCTGGTCTCTGACTCATGAGAGCCTAGCAAATTCTTGTTGTACAGCATATTTTATGTCGGTCCATCACCTGAAAAATAAACCTGCCCCAAAGTATATCAAGATACTCAAAAATGCACCTCTTGAATCTATTATACCACACAAAGGCCTTAACCTTAGGCAACAGCAATAACAAGAAGTATTCGCTTACATTTATTAAACACTTACTACATGCCAGGCACTGTTATAAGTACTTAACACATATGAACTCTTAATCTCAGGGCCAGCGCACGGGTAGGAATGTCTTCATCCTCAATATACAGATGAGGAAACCGCTGCCCAGAATGGCTAAGTAACCTACCCAAAGTCATATGGCTAGAAAGTAGTGGCACTGGGTTTTGAACACAAGCAACCTGGATTGAGAGCATGAGTGTTTACCTAGCTGACAAAAGAAATGCAGGAGGTGTTCATTGCTGAGTGGCTTTTAATACCACAAAGTTGGAAGCAGCCTAATGCCCAATAAAAGGGAATATGGTTAAATCAAGTACCCAACACGATGGAATGCAAAGCATCCATTTAACATCAGGTTCCCAGGCCGGACGCAGTGCCTCATGCCTGTAATCCCAGCACTTTGGGAGGCCGAGGCAGGTGGATCACCTGAGGTCAGGAGTTCAAGACCAGCCTGGCCAATATGGAGAAACCCCGTCTCTACTAAAAATACAAAAATTAGCTGGGTGCGGTGGCGCATGCCTGTAATATCCCAGCTACTCGGGAGGCTGAGGCAGGAATCACCTTGAACCTGGGAGGTGGAGGTTGCAGTGAGCTGAGATCATGCCACTACACTCCAGCCTGAGTGACAGAGCAAAACTCTGTCTCAAACAAACAAAAAACCCCAAATAAAATAAGGTTCTCAAAGGATATTTATTAAATAACTGAAAACATGTTCATGTTGTATTGCTATTTTAAAAACAGGATTAGACTGGGCATAGTGGCTCATGCCTGTAATCCCAGCACTTTGGGAGGCTGAAGCAGGAGGATGACCTGAGCCCAGGAGTTGGAGACCAGCCTGGGCAACATGGCAAGACCATGTCCCTACAAAAAAATTTAAAAATTAGCTGAGCACAGTGGAGCACATCTATAGTCTCAGCTACTTGGGAGGCTGAGGTGGGAGGACCGCTTGAGCCCAAGAGGTCGAGGCTGCAGTGAGCTATGATCGTGCCACTGAGCTCCAACCTGGGTGACAGAGCCAGTGTGTCTCAAAACATTGTTTTTTTAAAAAAGGGATTTAAAAAAAGTATATATGCAAAAAGATTTCAGTGTAAATAGAGACCACTCAGGCAACAGCCCTGTGCGGCTGGGTCAGCCCCTCAAGGCAAAGCAAGCAGAGGCCAGGCCTCCTCCCTGCACCCCACTTGGCAGGACGGCTCGGGGGGCTGTGCAGGCATTCTGCCAAGCAGACGCTGGGCCTGCACTGCTGAGAGCACAGGGGAAGGCTTAAGGTGACCCTGATACTGAGTTTTCCTCATGCTCTTCTTTTCCTTTCCTTGTCTTTCCTGAAAATTTCTAAGCCATAGACCAGCAGTTGTTGACCAGGGGCAATATTCCCTGCTAGGGCAAATTTGGCAAGGTCTGGAGGCATTTTTGGTTGTCATAATTTGGGCCACGCTACTGGCGTCAAGCGGGTGGAGGTTGGGGATGCTGTCGAACATCCTACAGTGCCCAGGACAGCGCCCCTGCCAAGTGATTATCTGCGCCAAACTGTCAATAACGCTGAGGCTAACAATGTGGTATAGACCAGGGATCTTCAACCCCAGACCACAGACCGGTACTGGGCGCACAGCAGTAGGTGAGTGGCGGGTGAGTGAGCAAAGCTTCATCTGTATTGACAGCCACTCCCCATCACTTGCATTACCGCCTGAGTGCCACCTCCTGTCAGATGAGCCTGGCATTAGATTCTCATAGCAGCGTGAATCCGACTGTAAACTGCGCTTGCGAGAGATCTAGGTTGCGCACACCTTATGAGAATCTAATGCCTGATCATCTGTTACTGTCTCCCATCACCCCTGGATTGGACTATCTAGTTGCAGGAAAACAAGCTCAGGGCTCCCACTGTTTCTACATGATTGTGAGTTATATAATTATTTTATTATATATTACAATGTAATAATCATAAAAATAAAGTACACAATAAATGTAATAATGTGCTTGAATCATCCTGAAACCATCAGCCCACCTCCCCAACCCTTGGAAAGAACTGTCTTCCATGCAACTGGTCCCTAGTGCCAAAAAGGTTGGGGACCGCTGGTGCAGAGTCTTCTTGCCTGCAGCAGACTCTACTTTCATCATCTCTGATCCCTCAAGCAACGTTACTCCTCAGCTCACTCCTCAGCTCACCGTGACCTGGGTGCAT
Source organism: Mandrillus leucophaeus (assembly GCF_000951045.1). Lineage (NCBI taxonomy): Eukaryota > Metazoa > Chordata > Mammalia > Primates > Cercopithecidae > Mandrillus > Mandrillus leucophaeus. Next base: position 388,059 of record NW_012101920.1, read on the forward strand.
GTGATTCAAATCACCAGAGGCCCGCCATTCTCTGGACTCTCAGGCTGACCTCGGGCTCTGGGACCTTCATAGCACTGCAAGGGTAAGCCTCTGCTTACCCTTCCCACATCTCCTTCCTCTGGTCTCCAGGGCACCAGAGCCCCCTGGTTCTCCTCCTCCTGCTGTGGCAGCTCCTCCTCTGCCACCTTTAAAGGCTGTGGCTCTCAGCTTCTAAGTCTCCCCTTCTCACACTGGAGGCCATCCTGGGAGGTCAGAGCCAATTCCCAGGACTTCACCTGGGATCTCATTGCTGACAGCTCCCAAGATCACATCTACAGCCAGGATCTGGTTTCTTAGTTGAGACCACGTAGCCACGTACCTCCCAATCTCTTGCCTTTCCACAGAGGTGAGATCACGGTTCATCCAAGAAGGCCCACGGGTACATCAGACTCAACACTTCCGCTTCCAAAATGGAACCCGTCCTCCCTGCCCAACCTCATCCCCACACAGACCTCCTCTCCTGCGTGCTAAAGCTCAGCTGGCCAAGCGCACGACGTGAACTAAACAATCTCAACGCTCAACCTCTTCTCCTTCCCCATCCACAGCAGCTCCAGAAAAACAGCAGCAGCTCCTGCCCCTCACCGAGCACTTCTGGTGCTAAGCTTACTTGCTTTAATTCATTCAGACTTTACCTTTGAGGTAGGCACTGTCCCTGCTTTTCAGGTCGGGATAGATGAGGGAGACTTTCAGCAGGTGACACTGCCGGTGAGTAGCAGAGCTGCCCGGGTGGCACGCAGCCTGCCTGGTGGCTGGCCCTGCCACCTGCATTCTTAATGCCTCTCTACACCACTACATCCCATCAAACCTCAGTGACATCTGCCTTCTATACCACTCCCCAACGCATCCCTGCATCTCCCTTCCCACTGCCACAGCCTTACTTAATACCTTTTTTGTTGTTTTTTGCAAAGGCGTCATCAAACCCTTTTAAAATAAATTCTGCCTCCTGTTATGCTTCCAGCTGTGAGAATGCAGTTATCACACCCCGGTCACATGTCCAGCCCATCCCAAAAGGATGATTTGTGTGAGATTGGAAGAAGCATTCTTTGCCTAAGACAATCTGCTTCCACCCGCCAGAAGTTGTCTTACTAATATATAAACTGGTGATTTGTCCAATATGAATGGTAGCCCTCAGAGAAGGTGCCCTTGTGCAGTGCACAATCCCTCCAACTGGACAACCCACCTCTTATGTTCTCGGATTGTTCTAAGGACAATAAACAAACAGACAAACATCAACACCCCTTTGAAGTAACCTACTGAAATCATGTCAGTTAAGGAAAAAGAAAATTGGTTCTAGTATCCAAAATAAGTGTCCCAAGTTATTTGAGCTCATTTCCTTCTAACAACACATTTGTTTCATTAATTATCGCTTAATCTGATATTATCCTACTTCAGATCAGCCTCTTTTCTACCACATACCCACTGAAAAAGACACTGACAGTGCACCAAAGAAAGAATACACCTGGTGAATAAACAAAACGCTATGCCTCTCATGGCAAGGAAATGCAAAGTAGAAAGAAGTACCAATTCCACAGTGATTTTTTGGGGGGTGAAACTATGACTGACATGACAGAAACATCAATTTGTAGATTTCTGGAAGGTAATTTAGCAATATGTATTTAAAGTCTTCAGAATGACTCTCCAAAATTCCACTGCTAGAAATAAACCCTAAATAGACTAAAAAGATATACATATAGATTCATGTACAAGATTTATTAATCCTAGAAGATGATTAACTGCAGAACTACTTATAATAAAAATACAAGTAGCCAATATTAATTGGCTTATGCTGTACTTGTAGCTATTAGAATTACATGACATGTATTAGTTCATTTAACCACCATGACAACTCTATGGGGTAAGAAATTGTGTTACTATCATTTTATACCTGAGGAAATTAAGGCACAGAAAGGTTAGGTAATATGCCTCGGATCACAGAGCAAGCAGATAGCAAAGCCAGAATTTGAACCCAAGATACCCAGGGCCAGAGAATGCATGCTTTATCACTTTGCTGTTTGGCCTCCCTTCTTGATAACAGCAAAAAGTTTTTAGAATTTCCTTCCTCATGTAAAAAAGTAATTTTTAGAAAAGGGTTGAGGGTGGGGGATAATCTTATTTTCTGTCAAAATGACCTAGAAGAGTTAAAATGTAGAATGGCACATTCATGCCATGGTGAACGGTGTGGCCATCACAATCCCTGAAGATACGCTGAGTGAAAAGAGCAGGGTATAAAACTGCCCGGTGGGATCCACCCTCCAAAACCAATGTTGTGTGGAAGAAAGAGATGGTCACTTTTGAATGGTTCTGGGGGACAGAGAAAGAGCTCAAACATCCACCGACCTGTGGTCTTCTCAGTAAACACGACTTTGGACTCAGCCGTAAAGTTCTGGCCCGTGAGGATCATTTGCTGGCCGCCGTAGACCAGGCAGCTGTCCGTGTCTTGTCTTTCAACCATGGGCAGCTCGTGAGCAGATCGCTGGGCTGCAGGCAAAAGAGAGAGAAGTCACTGTGACGAGGGGAGGTGTCTGCTCAAAAGAGGAGGTCTGATTTCATGGTACTGAGACATGACATGCTCTGCCCACCTGTGTCACCTGTTGTTATCTAAAATGTGGAACCATCACCCCTGACAATCAATGACTGTACAAATGTTATGCCTTGTGAAAGTGCTCTAAGTCATTTGAGCTAATTTCCCTCTAACAACACATTTCGTTTTCATGAATCAAGGGACAGAGGCCTGTTCTCCTTACAGGAAGCCAGAGGCTGCCCGTTGTCCTTATAAGGAGGACAGGTACATGAGAATTGGTTTTCTTTATTCTCTTATAAAAGGATGGGCGAATCAACTTCTTTATGAGGTTTCCTTTGTTAAAGTATATCCTTTCTTTGTACATTTGATGTCAGTCAAAACATGAAGGCATCATGTATGCTAAGCTTGGGCTATAGTACCTGAAGGTTTAGACATATTGCCTTTGGAATTCATTTATGATCTTTAACATAGTCTTTAAGATATCCGTGATCTACCCCCTTAATGTCCTTTTCTAGAACTCTCCCTCATTCACTCTGCTCCAGCCACACTTCTAGAACAATCTGTCTCTCACACATACTCAGCACACTCCTACCTTTGAGCATCTGCACTTTCTAGTGTCTGTCCTCCCCAGTAACCTACATGGCTCCCTTCTCCACTTCTTGCAGGTCTCTACTCAACTGTCACCTCCTCTGAGAGGCTTCTTTAACCCACCCCACCCCCTCCCCAGAGTTAACACAGCAGTACCCAGCCTGGTCCCTCTCTCTCATTCTCTGTCACCTTTGCTTTCTCTGTCCTACTTTGCTTTTCTCCGTAGAGCTTTTCACTTTCAGATACATTATATATAGCTTGTATCGGTTTATCTTCTTTCATCTTTCCCCTACTAGCATGTAAGCCCAGGAAGGAGGGGCTTTGTTTTGTGTACTGCTGTAAGCCTAGGCCAGGAATAGTGCCGAGAACCTAGGAGGACATAGTAGTTGGTGGGTGGATGGATGGATGAGTGGATGAGTGGATGGGTGGGTGGGTGTGTGGGTGGGTGTGTGGATGGATGAGTGGGTAGGTGGATGGATGGATGGGTGAGTGAGTGGGTGTGTGGGTGGGTGTGTGGATGGATGGGTGAGTGGGTAGGTGGGTGTATGGGTAGATGGATAGGTGGGTATATGTGTGGATGGATGGAAGGTGTGTGCAGATGGACAGATGGGTGAGTGTGCCGATGAATGGATGGATGGGTGGGTGCGTGGGTGGGTAGGTGGGTGGTGGATCTGTAGCTCTTTCGAGAGAGGCAGTCCTGTCTCAGGGAGTTTGTGAACTAAGCAGAGGAATCGAAGCAGCCCCCGAGGGCAGCAGAGGCCCCAAGGGTCCTGAGCTCAGGGTGCTGACACTCGAGTCACGGCTTTCGGTCGCACGTCAGGATTCTTCAGTCTCTCTCGGCACGCACTGACCACAGCTCCCCAGTGGGCTTAGCAGTTATCAAAAGTTGCGGGTTTTGTCACAGCCCCCCTCTGCAGCCACGTTGGCCTGGGCAAAGGCGAACACAGTTGCTTCCTCAGCCCTGCTGAAGGGCGATGGTAAGGGGCCGGGCAGAGTGAGGGAGCTGGCCTGGGACTGAGCCCCCTTCGGGGGGCCATGCCCACCTGGGTGCAAAGACGGAGAGGGGAGAACAGGGGCCACAGAGCAGCATTTGTTTCCCAGAATGTCGGCCGTGAGCCGGTGCTGCCTGCCCCACACCTGTGGTCCATGAGAGGCGGCACCAGGACCTGGGCTTCTGTAGAAGCTGGGGAGACAGAGGGGCCCTGAAGCCACCTGCTTGCAGAAGAGAGGCTCCCAGGCCTGGTGCTGCAGGGCCCGCTGTAGGGGGATGGTGGCAGGATTGGGAGGCGGGGGTCCCCAGTCTGAAGACAGCCCGCTGTAGGGGGATGGTGGCAGGATTGAGAGGCGGGGGTCCCGAGTCTGAAGACAGCCCGATGGGGAGGGTCACTTGCCCTTTCTGGATCACGAAGTGACATGCAGTCTCCCCCAGGTAAAATGAGCCAAACAGTTCAGATGCTCTGAGCCCGTTGCTCCCAGTCTTAACCATTCGGTGAAGGGAGAAAGAACTGACATCTTAGACAGTTTTATGAATGGGGGTTGGAAGTTTTCCCATTTATCCATTGGGACCTCGGCCTCCCCTAGAGCTGGGTGTGGTGAGAGCACATCGCCACAAGGGGGCGTGGGACACACGGACTGGCAGGGGTGGCCGGAGACCACCCCCCCACCCC
>NW_012101920.1:392923-394661 GCF_000951045.1 Mandrillus leucophaeus
ATAGATGGATGGATGGATGGATGGGTGAATGGGTAGGTGGGTGAATGAATGGATACGGATATGTCTGTATCTCCCAATATGTATTCTCAATACATCTATTTATATCTATGTCCTCATCTATATTTGTAATAAATGAAAAATGGAGGCACAGGAAAGGCCTCTGCTGAGCACTAAACCAGAATGCTATACCTGAATGCTCATAGCAACCCTCTGAGGAAGGAAGTATTAAAATGATTCGCATTTGACTGGGGAGAAAACCAAAGCGAAGAGAAGTAAGGTCACCACTTGGCCAAGGATCCCTGGTGAAGCTTAGATTTGAACCCTCAAAAGCAGGTTTCTCCAGCTCCAGAGCCCAGTCTCTTAGGTTAACTAGTCAGTCACCTATTCCAGAAGCCAGGCTGCAGAAAAGAATAAAACCTGCTCCAGCCATCTTCCCAGGGCAGGCAAGAAACAGGTCCCAGCCACAGCCAGGGCCCCGCCTCCTTAGGCCTCTCTCCTTCCAGCGTGGGCCAAGAGGCCGGGCCCGCCCCCCCGGGGTGAGTCAGTCTGAGCTCTTGGCATTCCTCCCCAAGCCCAGAGAACTGGGCAGAGGGCCAGCCCCTTCCATGCCAGGAGCTGCAGACCTCCCCATCCGGGAGCCTGGGCAGTAACTGCGTGAGGCCCACAGACCAATTCTAACCCTTCCCTCCTGCCTTGCCTGGGCCTCCAGGCCACTGGCATCCCCCTGCATCTGCTGGGGCCACTCAATGGAGCAACGATGCACTTGGCAACATTTCAGGAGTCACTGTGCACCAGCCAGAGGCTTCCAGACACTCCACCTTGAAAGTGCCACCCAGCAGCGACTCAGACCAATCCCCTGATGGCTTTTCCCAACCCCAGCTCAGCCCAGGCGCCCTCTGTTCCCAGAGATCTGCCCGCCAGCGCTGCTCCAGGGGCTGCCGGCTACAAGGATAGATTACAAAGATCTCTCCGCAGAAGCGGCTAATCTCTCCCACATGGGCTGGGTTATTAATCCTTTCTTTCAATATCAAAGTTTTGTGATGACTTCCTAATTGAGCTGCCACAAATGAGATTTATTAGCAGCAAGAACAGCAGCTGCAGGTTCAGGCTTTGAAGATCTGCCTTTGATGAAATTGGGGAGCAGCTGGGGGCTTTTGGCCCCGGGGATGGGTGGGGCAGTGGCTAGAGCATCCCACCCGTTTTACAGGTGGAAAGCCTGAGTCATCGCTACTGGGCAAGCCAGCCCAAGGTTTGTGGCCAGGCGGGCTGGGGACTGGAAGGGGCTGCAAGCTCTCAGTGCTGGGCGGGAGGCTGGCGCGGACAGTTGAGCTGTGAATCACTGCACACTGCTGTGAACACAGCTCCTCTTTCCTGCAGCAGCCTCATTGCTTCTCCCTTCAAAGCCTCATAGTCTCAGCAACCAACAGATTCAACCTTTGCCAAGTCTGCATTTCCTACCTCCCTACCTGAAGGAAAACTTTTTTTTTTTTTAATGAAAATCTAAAGAGACAGAAAAAAGAGAAAACAGTGAGAGTCTAGTCCAGCTGCCTGTACGCCTTTAACTGTATTCTAGTCTCACAACTCTAAGTGTGGGTCAGAGGTGCTGGCATCACTGGAGAGCTTGTTAGACATTCAGTACACCTCAGGCCCCACCCCAGACCTACCGAGCCCAGATCTGCAGTTTTACAAGGAGCCCATGTGATTCCTGTGCACTATCACGTTTGAGAAGCTCTGTTTA
>NW_012101920.1:394991-409538 GCF_000951045.1 Mandrillus leucophaeus
CTCGGCCTCCCAAAGTGCTGGGATTATAGACCTGAGCCACCATGTCCGGCCCACGGTCCAGTTCTAAAGCAAGGTTTCTCAACCTTGACACCATTGCCATTTGGAGCTGGATAATTCTTTGTTGCTAGCAGGCAAGGGGTGTCCTGGGCATTGTACAATGTTTAGCAGCATCCCTGGGTTCTACCTTTCAGATGCAAGGAGCACCCCACCCCCTGGTTGTGACAACCAAGATTGTCTCCAGACAAGGCTGGATAGCCCCTGGGGAAGAGGGGTGCAAAATCATCCCTGGTTGAGAACGGCTGTTCTAGAGATTCTGACTTAAATGATCTGAGGATGAGGACACGAGCATCATTTTTAGCCTAAAAAAAAAAAAAAAAAAAAAAAAAAAAAGCAAATAGAGTGAAAAAAAAAAAAAAAAAAAAATCTTCAAGCCAGGTACAGTGGTTCATGCCTGTAATCCCAGCACTTTGGGAGGCTGAGTCAGGCAGATCACGAGGTCAGGAAATCAAGACCATCCTGGCCAACATGGTGAAACCCCGTCTCTACCAAAACTCCAAAAAAAAAAAAAAAAATTAGCTGGGTGTGGTGGCACGCATCTGTAGTCCCAGCTACTCAGGAGGCTGAGGCAGAAGAATTGAACTGGGGAGGCGGAGGTGGCAGTGAGCCGAGATCACGCCACTGCACTCCAGCCTGGCAACAGAGCGAGACTCTGTCTCAAAAACAAAAACAATCTTCAAATGATTCCAAGAGGCCACAGCCAGGTTTGATCTGTGGTACCATCACTACAGGGCAATGCAGGGCCCTGGGAGCTGCAAGAGAATACATCATTAACTGCTGCTCGGGCTCTGGGGTCAGAAAGCCATGGTTTTGAGTCCTGTATCTGCCATCCCTGTTCTGTGACCCTGGGCAAGTCACTTCACCTGAGTTACAGATGCCTCCTCTGTAAAGTCATAACAGTACCTGCCCTCATCAAGACCCTGCATATGAATATATGGATGCGGTCAGTACATAGATGGTAAAATATCAAATATCAACCCAAATGGTCATCCATGGATACATGGATAAACAAAGCATGGTATATCCATGCAGAATATTACTCAGCCACGAAAAGGAATGCAGTGCTATTCCGTGCCATGACATGGGTGGACCTTGAAACCATTAGGCGAAGTAAAAGGAGCCAGACACAAAAGGACAAATAGCATGCGATCCCATTTATGTCAATTGGCCAGAACGGGCAAACGCAGAGAGATGGAGAGCAGATCGGGGCTTGCTGTGGGTGGAAATTGGGCAGTGGCTGCTAATATAGGAGGCGTTTCTTTCTCTGGTGATTAAAAAAAGTTCTGCAGGCCAGATGGGGTTTTCTCAGCCTGATGTCACTCTGTCCAGGTTCAAGTTCTGTCTTCATAGTTTACTGGCTGTATGGCCTTCGAGTGGCAGCTCTCTGTGCCTCAGTTTCCTCATAAGCAAAAATGATAAAGTTTGGTCGGGCGCAGTGTCTCACGCCTGTAATCCTAGCACTTTGGGAGGCTGAGGCAGGTGGCTCACCTGAGGTCAGAAGTTCGAGGCCAGCCTGACCAATATGGTTAAACCCCATCTCTACTAAAAAATACAAAAATTGACCTGGCCTGGTAGCATGTACCTGTAATCCCGGCTACTCAGGTGGCAGAGGTGGGAGAATCGCTTGAACCCAGGAGGCAGAAGTTGCAGCGAGCCGAGATCGTGCTACTACACTCCAGGCTGGACGACAAAGCAAGACTTCGTCTCAAAAAAAAAAAGTTCTGCAACTACAGAGTAGTGGCAGTTGCACAATATTGTGAATGTACTTCATGCACTGAACTGTATACTTTAAAATAGCTAAAAGGGTAAATTTTATGTGTATTTTACCACAATAGGAGAAAATACCCTATGTAAAGCAAAACGGCCCCTGCTTAGCACACAGTAACAGCGTGAGACATGATAGTCTTTGCTATCGTTGACTTTCAAAAATGCCCCTCTTTTTCTTGCTAAGTTATTTTCAAAACATTTTTATTTGTTTAAACCCTTAAATCATAGCCCTACAGCAAGGAAGACACTGTTACTCCCATCTAGAGAGGAGAGGACAGATGCTCAGAGCTCGGCTTCAGTGAACGGCAGCACCTGCTCTTGGTGAAGGCTACAGTGTTGGACACTCCCCTGGGTGATCCTTGTAGCAGTTTTCACAGCTCTGAGCCTCAGTCTCCCCATCTGTAAAATGGGGCTGTTAATAGTCCCACTTCACAGGTTATTATGAGGATTAAACAAGTTCATCAAAAGCACGTCTGGCTTAATAAACACGGGTCAGCAAGGTTAGCAACACTGAAAGCTGTAGCTTCTGAGAGGCTGTATGTGCTAGCCACAGACATTGTTGTCTTATATATTTTACCATATTTGTACCAAACACATGCATGTGTGTACACAGGTCACCTCTGTGGTCACTGCTGTTCTGGGTGAATCCTGAGCCATAACCCAGGTTTCTTCTTTTTTTTTTTTAATAGAGACTGGATATTGCCATGTTGCCTAGGCTGATCTCAAACACCTGAGCTCTGGCGATCCACACACCTCGGCCTCCCAAAGTGCTGGGATCATAAGCATGAGCCACTACGCCCGGCTCAGGTTTCTTGACCCCGATTGCCAGTGTTTCTCAAAGTGTGGCTCCCAGGTCACCTGTAGCAGAACCTTCCCCCACCAACACAGGGTCAGAAGGTGCTAGATAAAAATGCAGATGACCAGTCCACATCCCTCACCCACTGTGCCCCAATCTCTTGGGCAGAAGCCAGACATTTGCATTTTAACAATCTTTCTGGGTGACTTGTCACGCACATTTGCTTAAGAGCCAAGTTCCACACTTAAGAGGCCACCTGAGGACGGGGAACTCCTCCAGGGCAGGTCCCAGTCTTCAGAGAACCCAGAGGCAAAGTCATTAGCTTTTGAAAGAGGAACTGAAGCCAGCGCACAGCAGCCCAAATTACCCTCCTGAGCTCTACTTCTCTATTGCTCTCTGATGCAACCTCCTTATCACCTATGGCTGCTAAATAGGGTGACAGGTCCAGGGTGGCCGGGAGGGCTCTCAGGAAGCCCAGTGGGCCTCCCAGGCTTGCGCCCACCCTCCTCATCAGCCCCCCTTTCTCCCATTCATTTCTGAGATTGCAGACAATCCAAACCGCACAGCCTGCAGTTTTCCAACCAAACCAGGCACCTTTCTTTTAAAGTCATCTTTGAGGGCCTGGCTCAGGCCTGCGGGGGAAGTCTTGACCTCTGCTCCAGCTTAAGCTTCAAGGTGGCCCCTGCAAAGGGACTTCCCCAGGCTTCCCTCCTGCCCCTGGATTCTGGCACGTCATAAAGTGGCTCAGGGGGCTCTTGTATTTTACGAGCTCTGAATCAACAGGACGCTGTTGGTTTAACCAGTTTGGGTGTTTACTTTCTCTTGCAACAGTGCCCACCTGCAGCACAGCAGCGGCCACTGCAAAGGTTCAGCGAAGAAAACTTATACCAGCACAGGGTCCCCCACATCAGCCCAAGTGGGCCTGGAAATGGGATGTTATTGCCCGACTATCTGAAATTTGCCATCAAGCCGGGTGGCCAAGAATTATGATCTATCCAAGAACCTCAGGAGAGACTGGTTAGAGAAATTCGCTCCTGCAGAGAGGGCAGGCTCTGTTAATAACAGTGAACAGGCTGGGTATGGTGGCTCACCCCTGTAATCCCAGCACTTTGGGAGGCCAAGGTGGGCAGATCACTTGAGGTCAGAAGTTCGAGACCAGCCTGGCCAACATGGTGAAACCCCATCTCTACTAAAACTACAAACAAAGTTAGCTGGGCGTGGTGGTGCGTGCCTGGAATCCCAGCTACTTGGGAGGCTGAGGCAAGAGAATTGCTTGACCTGGGAGGTGGAGGCTGCAGCGAGTTGAGATTGCACCACTGCCCTCCAGCCTGGGTGACAGAGCAAGACTCTGTCTCAACAATAAAAATAAATTTAAATTTAAAAATTAACAGGCCGGGCGGGATGACTCATGCCTGTAATCCCAGCACTTTGGGAGGCTGAGGCTGGCAGATCACCTGAGGTCAGGAGTTTGAGACCAGCCTGGTCAACATGATGAAACCACATCTCTACTAATACAAAAAAAAAAAAAAATAGCTGGGCGTGGTGGCATGCACCTGTAATCCCAGTCACTCGGGAGGCTGAGGGAGGAGAACTGCTTGAACCTGGGAGGCAGAGGTTGCAGTGAGTTGAGATTGTGCCCCTGCCCTCCAGCCTGGGTGACAGAGAGTGACTCTGTCTGAAAAAAATAAAAATAAGTAACAGCAGACAAGTACAAATGCTATAAAGACTACAGATTGCAGGCACATCATATACACATTTTTAAAAATATTCTGAAACACCCACACCATGAAGCAATTTAGGGTTCACAGATAAAAGTAACATTCTAATGTTGGGACTTTGAGCAAGACACTTAATTTCTTTGCCTCTGTTTTTCATCTATAAAATGGGAATATCACAGCACTAACCTCTCTGGGCTGCCTGCAGATTAAATGAGCTAATCCACGGGACTGCATGGTATCTCATCAGGACTCAGTGAATGTTAGTTGTGTTTATTTTTATTGCTAAACTTCATGAGACCACAAAGCAGGAATCACTCCCGTTTTAGAGTAGAAGATATTGATCCTCCCAGAGAAGGAATAAGCTCGGGAGCTCACAGCGAATGGAGAGGCAGAATTTGGACCTACACTGTGGGATTCCACTACCCCACGGGTCCCCCTGCAGTGAAATGGAGGACTTCGTGGGAAAGACACCAGCCAGCCCAGGCGAGAAAGTTCCTCCCACTGGTCATCGTTCTGGCCCGAGCACGGAGCAACCCCGGCCTCGGCGCTCCAGCTGCTGTAAGCCCTTCTTGTCTCTGTATCAGGCCCCATCCTTGGCTGTGAGCCTGGTCTGGCTGGGCCTGGCTTGGCCCAGAATGTACTGCTGACTCAGGCATCTCCCGGGAGAGGCTGTGAGCGGGGCCAGCAGACAGGCCCCTCAGCCTCCACTCTGGCTGTTCCCTGGGTCTTCCCTGGGAAGTGGGAGAGTGGAGGGGAACCAAAATCTCCCTTAGTGTGGGGCTCACCTCTTTGAGAGAACCACTAAGGTCCACGGCAAGGGAGTGGGGCATGATGTGTGCAAATGCATGGGATGCACAGTGAGTGACAAAGCTCTAGCTGTGGGCCTCGGTGGGGCGGCCTGGGCTTCAGCTTTCTCATATGGAGAAATGCAGCGGTAGGGCCCCACTGTGAGACTTTCCTAGCTCATCCACCCCGCAGCACATCAGGGAGAGTAGGGGCTGCTGTCTCTCTTCCGATCGGATCATTACTCTCCCATTCCAATGTATGAACAGGCACCCTCTTCAGAATATTCCCAGACCCAGCGGGAATATTCTCAGTGATCCAGAGCTCACCAGCCCCTAACCTGATGAGCTCTGGATCACTGAGGAACCCAGGCAGCCTGGACAGAGAAAAGAGCACAGCTTGAACCCCAGCTCTGCCCCTGCCTTGCCAGCCGTGGGACTGTAGCAAGTCACTCATCCTTCGGAGCCTCAGCCTGCAGGCGCCCACACCCTGCAAGGGTGCTTTTCTGTGCCTCCATCACTGGCATGTAATCAAATGCTTCTGAACAAATGAACTGAGCAAGCATTTAAGATGGGCCTTCTGAGGTTATGATGAGGATGGAAATGAGTTAACCTCAGTGCATTTGTGGGCACGCCGTAGGTGTTCAGAAGGGCCCTCTGCCTTCCCAGCTCCCTCATAACTAGCCCAGTAAAGGGCTGGGCAGGTAACTATTTCAATCAGCACAGAAGCCACCCCAATCCTGGGCTCTCCAAAAAAAACAACTTTCCTCCACTCACTCATCAGCCGGCCCACCCCACTGGGCCAGATAACTATCGGGGTTCCTTCCCAGCAGCAGGGTGTGTTACAGGCTGTCTGCTCACCTGAAACAATGAATGTTTGCTCGACTCTCACACCAGCCTACTGCTTCCTGGGTTTCAGACTCCTGCAGTGACAGGGTGGCAGCCAGAGGTACGTAAAGCCTGCTTTACAGAACTACGTGAGGGCTGCAGGCAAGACAATGAGATCCGTCCACACTGGGCCACCACAAAGGAGGCACCTGAGTTACGCTGTGGGATCACGTCTGGCACTTCCTGTGTGAGACACACACGCATTGAACCACCACCGCGAGGGAGGTACTATTATTCTTCCCATTTTACAGATAGGGAAAGTGAGGCATAGAGTGTTTAAGTAACCTTGCCAGGACTAAGTAGCCAGTAAGTGGCAGAGGCAGGATTTGAACCCAAGCTACCTGCCCCAGAGCCCACACTCCTAACCGCCACTCTAAACTGCTTCTCCCCATCATGCGACTTTCTGGCGCTTCTGAAATAGGGCTTCTTGGTCATTTGTCTTGGAGAGCAGAGGCTGACAAAGGCCTGGCCAACCTGCTCTCTGTCCAATGCTCCAGTTTCATCCAAGATTTACCACTATAGGATCTTGAGGGAGGCAATCTAGTGCGGGGGGTGGTGGGGGGATTGGGGGGTAGGGGGTGGGTGGACAGGTGTCCACAGCCCCCTGGAGGCCCCTGAGCTGGTCTCTGATTTATAATGAGATGATACCACCCTTTGGGTTTCTGGCCCATATTAATCTATCACTCAATATGTAGCTCAGCCTTGATGTCCCGAGGCTCAGTGGGATGCGATGTCACCGCTGGCTTGCCCCTCACTAGCTGGATGGCCGCGGGCAAGTTCACTTCTCCATGCTACAGTTTTTCCAGCCTCTTCTCATACTGATTCAGCCACAATACAGAAGGTGCTTGACACACAGTAGGTGATTAATAACTGTTCATTTCTCTACACCTCTTCCCTGTCCTGTCCCTCTCATCTTCTTTCTTCCTTCATTCTGCCTTCAAGTATTGATTAGCACCTACTATGTGCTAGGCTGTGTGCTAAATGAATATTAAAATAGAAATCACAGCTGGGCGTGGCAGGTCAGGCCTGTAATCCCAGCACTTTGGGAGGCTGAGGCAGGCAGATCACCTGAGGTCAGGAGTTCGAGACCAGCCTGGCCAACATGGTGAAACCCTGTCTCTATTAAAAATACAAAAATTAGCCAGATGTGGTAACGGGCTCTTGTAGTCCCAGCTACTCAGGAGGTTGAGGAACGAGAATTGCTTGAACCCGGGAGACAGAGGTTGCAGTGAGCCAAGATCACGCCACTGCACTCCAACCTGGGTCACAGAGTGAGACTCCATCTCAAAAAACTATGTATACAGAAATCAACATAATGTCAGGCCCCTACTTGGAACCCACGGCTTCCCATCTTAGAATAAAATCCAATTCCCCACCTTGGGCTCAGACCTCACCTCCGACCCATTGCCCCACCTATAGCACTCCACACAGTCTCCTGGGGTACCTTCCTCCTCCCTGGAGACCCCGAGCTTATCCCTGCCTCAGAACCTTTGTACTGGCTATACCTCCCCGTGGACCAATCACTCAGGTCTGGGTGAACAAGCTCCATCCTCACAGAGGCCTTCCCTGATTGGCATGACACACACACATTTAACCAGCGTAGCCAACATGGTGATGTTGCTGTTCCCGCACCAAGCCACCAACCCATGGTCCTTGTTATTTTTGTCATGACACTAGGCTCTCAAGTGCTGTCTTTGCTTGTTTACTGTCTGCCTTCCCCACTAGAATGTAACCTTTGTGAGGGCAGGGACTTTGTTTTGTTCAGTGCTGTATCCCTAGTGCCCAGAACAGTATATATCACATGCCAAATGTATTTTTAATTGAAAGAATAAATATTGGGAAGTCCACGATAATGACGTGAGTCATTTCAGCTTCCAGCAGGAGCAGCTGAACAAAATAAGCTGAACAAGATAAGATGCACAAAGTAAAGCACAGTCAACATGCCATCTGGGCCTCCCTAATTCTTGTGTTTGTTTTGAGATGGACTCTCACTCTGCGGCCCAGGCTGGAGTGCAGTGGTATGATCTTGGCTTACTACAACCTCCGCCTCCCAGGTTCAAGTGATTCTCATGCCTCAGCCTCCCGAGTAGCTGGGATTACAGGCATGCACCACCACACCTGGCTAACTTTTGTATTTTTAGTAGAGACGGGGTTTCGCCATGTTGGCCAGGCTGGTCTCGAACTCCTGACCTCAAGTGATCTGTCCACTTCAGCCTCCCAAGGTGCTGAGATTCCAGGCATGAGCCACCACACCTGGCCCGGGCCTCCCTAATTCTAAGGGTTTCCTGAAGAAATGCTGCACTAGCACCCAACTCCCAACTAGACCCAGGAGGGTAAAGTAAGGGATAAAATGGAAGGCGTGCAGGAAGCATTGGGGTCGTAGGTTTTCTAATTTTTGCTTTCAGGGAAAAAAAAAAAAGCATAAGAAATAGCTGAATTTCCATAGGGAAAACAATGGAGCTGGACCCTACGCCACACCATACACAAAAACCAACCTGCACGGATCAGAGCCCCAAACATGAAACCAGAACCGAAAAGCTTCCAGAAGAAAATGTAACAGAATGTCTTTGCTGCCTTCAGATAGGCAGAGATTTCCTGGAGGAATGCAAAAAGCACTAATCCCAGACAAAAAGAAAATGACAAATTGGGCTTCATCAAAATAAAATATGAATGTTCATGAAAAGACACTACCTGGGCCAGGCGTGGTGGCTCACGCCTGTAATCACAGCACTTTGGGAGGCCGAGGTGGGCAGATTGCCTGAGGTCAGGAGTTCGAGACCAGCCTGGCCAACGTGGTGAAACCCCATCTCTACTAAAAATACAAAAATTATCTGGGCGTGGTGGCAGGTGCCTGTAATCCCAGCTACTCCAGAGGCTGAGGCAGGAGAATCACTTCAGCCTGGGAGGTGGAGGTTGCAGTGAGCTGAGGTTGTGCCATTGCACTCTAGCCTGAGCCACGAGAGTGAGACTTTGTCTCAAAAAAAAAAAAAAAAAGAAAAAAGACACAAGACACTACCTGAAAATAAACAGGTAAGCCACAGACAGGGGAAAAATATACACAAATCTGACAAAGGACTTATGTCCAGAATATATAAAGAACTGATGCATATTAACAATAAAAATATGAATAACCCAGTTAAAAATGGGCAAATAGTTGAACAGACACTTTACCAAAGAAGATATATAGGCCGGGCATGGTGGCTCACGCCTGTAATCCCAACACTTTGGGAGGTGGAGGCAGGTGGATGACCTGAGGTCAGGAGTTCGAGACCAGCCTGGCCAACATGGTGAAACCCCATCTCTACTAAAAATACAAAAATTAGCCGGGCATGGTGGCGGGCAACTGTAATCCCAGCTACTCCAGAGGCTGAGGCAGAAGAATCACTTGAAGCTGGGAGGCAGAGGTTGCAGTGAACTGAGATTGTGCCATTGCACTCCAGCCTGGGGGACAAGAGCGAGATTCCGTCTCAAAAAAATAATAAAAAAATAGAAGATACATAGATAGCCAACAAGCATCTGAATCAGTAGTCATTAGGGAAATGCACATTAAAACTACAATGAGATCCCATTTCACACTCATTAGAAGGGTTAAAATTTAAAAGACTGACAATACCAAATATTGGTGAGGATGTGGAGCAACTGGAACTCTCATACATCCTTGTTCAGAGTGGAATATGGTGTTGAAAATACATAAATAAAAACATACACATCCAAGTCCATTCCTAGGTCATTTACCCAAGAGAAATGAAAGCATTTGCTCACAAAAGGACTTGAATAGGAATGTTCATAGTAGCCTTATCCATAAACCCAAGCACTGGGAACAGACCGAATGTCTATCAATGGTAAATAAACAATTGTTATAGTCATGCAATTGAATAGTGCTCAGCAATAAATAGGAATGCACTACTGAATCACTCCATAGCAGTGACAGATCTCAAAAATAACATGCTGAGCAAAAACAGCCAGACCCAGAAGGGTACACACTGTATTAATTCCATTCTATAAAGTTCTAGAACAGGGAAGATTAATCAACCGTGATAGAAATCAGAACAGCGGCTGCCTCCGTGTGTGGGCTTGAGGAGGAGGCCTTGGCTGAAGGGACATGGGAACGTTCAAGAGTGAAGAAAGTGCTGTCTTGAGTGGTGGTTACGTGGGTATATGCGATTGTCAAAAATCACTGAACGCTTACAATCTGTGCAATCTACTTTAATTATACCTCCATAAAAAATATATATGTCACAAAGAGAGGCAGAGAGGGAAAAGAGCATGTGAGAAAATCCATTTTCTAACCCACACCCCATACCCACTCCCAAGCCCCGCAAAATGAGCAAAGTGAATTTACATTCTGTGCCCTGAGCTGGCAGGGCTTTGTGTGAAATTGCTTTACATGTTTTCTGAAATGCACTGAGCAGAGAGGCCCATCTGCTGGGCAGGGAGAAAGCCATGGTGGCTTGGGCGGAACTGCCTGGAGACATGGCTGGGCCTGGAGACACGGCTGGAGAGGTTCTGTTAAGTTATCTCAGGACCAGGTGTGTTCCTGTGGACGTCTCCTATCTCATTGCAGCCTTTTCTCCCCTACTGGGCAGTGTGGAAATACAGTCTGGAGACAGTCACTATGTGCCAAGCCCTGGTAAACATTGTCTGGTTCAGTCTTTATAGGACAGAGACTGACAAGTAAATGGGGCTGTCAGAGCACAAAGTGGGGGACCCCGTACCGTGGGGGGTCAGGGAATGCTTCCTCCTTGAGGAGCCGTCTAAACAGAGGCCTTGGAGGAGGAGGGGTTAGCCAAGCCACTGGAGGATAGGGAGGGGTGGGCTCCAGATAAGCACCTCAAAGTCTGCCCCACATCAGAATCACTGGGAGAGCTCTGAAAGCCCCCATGGCCAGGCCACATCCTGACAACCAAATCAGAGTCTCCGGGGTGGGACCAGGACATCAGTACTTTTTTTTTTTCTTTTCTGAAACAGCATCTAACTTTGTCACCCAAGCTGGAGTGTAGTGGTGCAATCTTGGCTCACTACAGCCTCAACCTCCTGGGTCCAAGCAATCCTCCCACCTCAGGCCTCCAAGTAGCTGGGACTACAGGCACGCACCAACACGCCTGGCTAATGGTTTTTGTAGAGATGGGTTTTCACCATATTGGTCAGGCTGGTCTCCAACTCCTGAGCTCAAGAAATCCTCTAGCTTCAGCCTCCCAAAGCGCTGAGATTACAGACGTGAGCCACCAAGCCTGGCCAGGCATCAGTATTTTTTTAATACAACTCCCCGGTAATTCTAGCATACAGTCAAGCTTGAGAACCTATGTTCTGGGTGGAGGTGACAGTGTGCAAAAGCCAAAGTCAGGGAAAGATCCCAATGCATTTGGGAACTGAGGAGCAGATAGGAAGGGAAGCCACGAAATGCAGTTGAGGAAATGTAGTGGGTTACATAGTACCCCCCTACCTGACTCCTCCTCCCTGCAAACCATCCACCCACAAGCTCAGAATGTACCTTATTTGGAACCAGGGTCTTTGCAGATATAATTAAGGTAAGAATGGAGATGAGATCACCCTGGATTAGGTATAAACCAAATAAGTGCATCCTCGTAAGCAACAGAAACAGACACACACAGAGACCCAGAAAAGGCCCGTGTGCAGACAGAGGCAGAGACTGGAGCAATGCAGCCACAAGCCAAGTAAGGCCAGGGAGACCAGCAGGCACCAAAAGCTGGCGGGGATGGCACCGGCGGTTTCTCCCCTGAGCCTCCAGCGGGAACCAACCCTGCCAACACCTTGATTTCAGACTTCTGGCCTCCAAAACAGTGAGAGAATACATTTCTATTGTTTCTAGCCACCTGGTTTGCAGTAATTGGTTATGACAGCCTAGGAAACTAACATAAGAGGGAAGCAGGCGCCAGCTCTACCCCTGCAGGGAAACTGGAGTTGAAGCTGACAACACCAAGAAGGCTGGGCTCAGGCGGGGAATGAGGCTGAGCAGGAGGAGAGGGGAACTGCTCCGTGCCAAGTGGAGAAGGGAGGGCAGGCCCCAGTAGCTGCTGTCTATCATGGATAGTCTTGTTGTTGGGGAAGACGGGGGTGATCCCTCTAACCTCTTCCATACTCCAGAGAAGTGGGAGGTGCGGTTATCTACATGGAGTGGGAAGGGGTCTGGGCAGCATTGAGATGTTGGAAGACTGGAGAAGGGTCAGGTCAGTCTTCCCGAGAATACGGAAAGGAGCAGTGGGGGAAGTTGGAAGGATCTCCTCGGCAATGCTAAAGCCCTAGTGGAAATAGAAGACTGCAAACATGAGGGTGCCAGTGTGTGCAAAAGTGAGATTGCAGCTCTGGCCAGCTGGCATGCAAATAAACATAAGGCACCTGCACTTCTAGCAAATCACTCCACCTTCCAAAGAGCAGTCTCTGGTAGTTTGCTCATGTTGTTTCTGCTAGCATCTGAGAACTTACCCTTGATCCCTAAGACAGTATATAAAAGGCATCTCCAAAGTAAATAAGTTAGCCTTGCAACTAAGTACCAGCCCACGAAGTGTTTTTCTCACCAACTCACTCTCCCTGTCATTGGAGACTCTCGCTTAGTCAGTATACACTGTCTAAGGGTATACTGTCATTAGTAACAATTTATTTTACAATACTCTGCCAGCCCATGTTACTGACTAATTGCTAATATGTATTTACTGACTACCTCCCTATAGATTATACAGTAAGCCGTCAATAAATATTTATGGACCTACTAGGCACTGGTCTAGGGAAACAGAACAAAGAAGTAAATTAAAATGACAGAAAATTATTAGTGAGAACTAGAGTGGCCAGCTGGTAGCTCAGCTTGGTATTGCAAGAGAGGGTGAGTTATGGGAACCAAAAGAAGAAGAGATTTCATAGAACCAGAAAGTTGGAGACTGGCTTTCCTACCTACCAAGTAAAAACAGGTGAATCACCTTACCAAGAAGTCTCAGTTTCCTTCTCTGTCAAAAGAAGGAGGGTGAATCAGGCAAATGCCTTTTTAAAAAGAAAAGAAAACAATTTTCAATGTTCAAATAGCTTTCTAACACCCTGAAGATCTTGCTGGAGGTACATGTGGTTAAGTGATGATCCTCAAAGTCTTAGATCGACATAAGATAAGTTGCCTTGAGAAACCCAAAGAGAGGGAGGATCAGGGGCTCCTGTCCCCACCTTGCTACACACCCCAGTCCCATCCTGGAAAGTGAGTCATTTGCCAGAAAGGGGAGACCTTATCTGCTCAGAGTCCCCCAAATCACTGCAAATTTCCTTCCAAAAACATCTTGAGAGGTTCAAAACCAAGACTTTGGTGGGGCAGCCATCATGACCAGCATTTGATGGACAGTAGGGGAATTCCGATATTTCTAGTAATGGGGTTTTCAGCATATTTTCCCTTGTCATCTACTATTGGGTCTTTCTCTTCTAAGAGCAGAACACCACCAATTCAGACTGATCCACATCTTGACTCGAAAGACTGAAAGAAATTAGAGTGACTCTTCATTCATTTCCAAAGACCAACCAAGACCAAGTTCTGGCTCCTCTCCCAAAGAAGGGACCATCCTCTCTCCTTCCTGACTTTTCACCATGAGGGCTAGTCTTTCCAAAACTCTTCTGCAGAAAATACACTTTCCCTTTGCATGTTAGTCTTAAGACTTCCTCTGATTAACAGAAGCTATCTGTAGATATTTTCTGACCACAAAGCATTTTGATTTTTTACCATTTTTTAAAATCAGGATATTTTTTGGTTTATTTTTAAAAACCAGAAGATTTCCAGCACCAGTTGATACATGCAGCAAAGCACCATGGCACCTGTTTACCTATGTAACAAAGCTGCACATCCTACACATGTACCTGAGAACTTAAAATAAAATAGGCCAGACATGGTGGCTCACGCCTGTAATCCCAGCACTTTGGGAGGCTGAAGTGGGTGGATAATCTGAGGTCAGGAGTTTGAGACCAGCCTGGCCAACATGGTGAAACCCTGTCTCTACTAAAAAATACAAAAAATTAGCCAGGCATGGTAGCAGGTGCCTGTCATCTCAGTTACTCAGAGGGCTGGGGTGAGGCAGGAGAATCACTTGAACCCGGAAGGTAAAAGTTGCGGTGAGCCGAGATCACGCCACGGCACTCTGACCTGGACGAGAGAGCAAGACTCCTTCTCAATAACATAAAATAACCAAAACATTTGACTACATTGAGTCTATATTCCCATGTGGAAATACTGGCTGCAGTTGAGTAACAACAGTGCATTTAGGTGGGGAATGTCCCCAATCTCCACTATTCTCTGATGTCTGCCACCCAGCCTACCCCTTCATTTTCACCTCCCTGGCCTCTGTAGGAAGTTGATTTTGTGACACCTAGTTATGGTAAAATGTCCAGCAAAAAGGAAAAAAAAAAACAAAACAAAACCCTGAACCATAATTTAATATGGAACATGTTTATAAGAGCATAAAACAAAATGTTGTTATAAGAAAGAGAGTTTAAAATAATAAAAACAGTTTTTGTTTCTGGAACAATGCCTATTTTTTTTCTTCTTTATGCTTTT
>NW_012101920.1:410538-412310 GCF_000951045.1 Mandrillus leucophaeus
CACCTATCCTTTAAGACCAGAACGATATTTACGTATCTCAAGTCTTCCGAACGAAGCTTTAAGCTACTTATTGGCCCTATTATTTTTAATTTTCCCGTGAGGCCACGAAACTTTCCAGAACTCAATAGAAGCAGCAAGAGAACACTTCGATGTGCTCCGTCTCTGGCCCCTCTGGTCATCTCGGGTCAGCCTAACCCTGTGGGTCCCACACATTCCCACAGGCCACCCCAGGTACCTCACCCAGAATACACTGCTCCCAGGGGAAACCCATGTGCCCTAAGCTTTCCGAAGACAGACCGGGCCCCAGGGTCCAACTCACAGCACTCGATGGGATTAGATGCAGTCTGCAAAGAGACGATTCTGCCACTGGACTCTGGGATGTGAACTCGGAAAACCAGCCTCACCCGCGTATTCTTTCTTCCAATGTCCGTCTCGCCTTTCCGCAGCTCGATGTCGGCGTTTCTGAGCTTCAGGATCCCCGCACAGTCGATGCTGCCAGGATGTTAAGAACCCCATTATCACCAACTGTCTTCAGGAGCAGGAAAGATCACCCCCAAAACTGCCTTAGGCAGCCAAAATAATTTTACAGCCAGCCACTGGGGAAAACTGCAATACACCCACATAAGCATTTCAGCCAGGAATGTATACCAAGATGGGGGGAAAAGCAAACTTAACAAAGCAATTAGAGAAATGCCCCAGTGAAATTACTTCTCTAGGGAGATTTTTCATGCCAACTCTTCTACTCTCAAAAATATCTGAAAAACTCTATGTAACTGGGGAATACTGATTGTGGACCATTCAATAGAGTAGTGAATCAACATGAAATCTCTTGAATAAATGTACTGTGACTGTGTATGAGAGCATCCTAGTTCTTAGGAAATGCACCCTGAAGTATTTAAAAGTAAAAGGGCGTAAAGTCTGCAACTACCTCTCAAACAGCTCGGGAAGAAATGGAGAGGTGGGAAGGAACGTGCTGGAGCACAGGTGAAGCATGTTAACGCCTGGGAAAGCCGAGGGAGCAGGATTCCAGGAGTTCTTTGTATACTTCTTGCAGTATTTCTGTAAGTTTGAATTTATTTTCCCATCCAAAGGTTTTTTTAAACCCCAAAATGTGTGCAATGGTTCCCAGACTTCAGCCACAAGCATATTAACTTTGTGAATTTGGACCTCTCTGCATCATTACTTAATGACCTCTCTAGGTCAAATTAATTTTTTAAATATAAGTAAATTTAACCTGATCCCATGCAACATAATACAAAGATTCATGAGTATTCTTCCTCCCAAGACACATGAAAATGCGGACATACTATACTTTTTTTTTTTTTTTTGGAGACAGAGTCTCGCTCTGTCACCCAGGCTGGAGTGCAGTAGTGTGATCTCGGCTCACTGCAACCTCCCCCCATCAGGTTCAAGCAATTCTCCTGCCTCAGCCTCCAGAGTATCTGGGATTACAGGCGCCTGCCACCATACCCAGCTAATTTTTGTATTTTTAATAGAGATGGGGTTTCCCCATGTTGGCCAGGCTGGTCTCAAACTCCTGATCCCAAGTGATCCACCCGCCTCGGCCTCCCAAAGTGCTTACAGGTGTGAGCCACCATGCCTGGCCTATGTATTAAGCTTTTAAAATAGAAACATTTAAAACAGAAATCACAATGGGTTGATGGATCACAGACTGAGAACTGCCATCAACAGCTGCTTCCATCCGTTCCGTAGAGTTCTCTCTCCGAAATCCCTGCCACCTGCCCCCTGCTCGCTTCTCCATGAAGACCCAC
>NW_012101920.1:417070-418167 GCF_000951045.1 Mandrillus leucophaeus
CATGCCCGGCTAATTTTGTATTTTTAGTAGAGATGGGGTTTCACCATGTTGGCCAGGCTGGTCTCGAACTCCTGACCTCAAGTGATCCACCCAAAGTGCTGGGATTACAGGTGTGAGCCACCACACCTGTCCTCTTCTTTATACTTTTTAAAGTAACTCCTAAACTTTCAAACACTGAGCGGATAATAAGTGTTGTCACATCTAATCGCACAGATTAACTACAAAACTGTGTTAACATACAGGTAGACTTTAAACTTAGGTATAAAGTACATAAGAATGAGCTCAAAGCTACTTCTTCTTTTGAAACTTGATAGAAATGTGCCAGGTTTCTGCTCAGTGTCCTTCCAAATGGCAGATCCTGGTCACTTCATATTAGATTCTGAAAATCTTCTGTAATGACACAACCATCTGTCTGGATGTCCTTATCCTCTCCAGACTGTAAGCTCATTAAGGCCAGAGAAAGTGGCCTGCTCATCTGTGGATCCCCAACCCCTGGGATAGTGCAGGATACAAAATAGAGCTCAGTCAACACGCAGAGATGGGCTATGGGTGGGGGACAGGGCATGGCTCCTGCATGCAAAAGCCCCGGTTCCAATCCCAACCCTGCCACTCTTTGGTTGTGTGCACAACTCACCCTCTTGTGACTCTACCTCCTCATCTGTAAAATGGGCACACTGACACCAGCTAGTGCCAGGGATTACTGTGAATATTCATACTGAGCAGCAGAGTCGAAGCTCAGTGAGTGAGAGCGCTGTGGTTTGTTATTGTTATTTAAACAATAAAGAAGGAAAAGAAAAAAGGGAACCACGTACAGCAAACTCACTCCAAACGCACCTATCCTTTAAGACCAGAACGATATTTACGTATCTCAAGTCTTCCGAACGAAGCTTTAAGCTACTTATTGGCCCTATTATTTTTAATTTTCCCGTGAGGCCACGAAACTTTCCAGAACTCAATAGAAGCAGCAAGAGAACACTTCGATGTGCTCCGTCTCTGGCCCCTAGACTTCCTCTGATTAACAGAAGCTATCTGTAGATATTTTCTGACCACAAAGCATTTTGATTTTTTACCATTTTTTAAAATCAGGATATTTTTTG
>NW_012101920.1:419677-421418 GCF_000951045.1 Mandrillus leucophaeus
GCCCTCAGCCCCCAGCCCTTACGTTGCCCTCATGTTGTTTTTGGGCTCCAGGGGGATCTCCAGGACTTTGGTGTTGCCCACAATCTTCTCATAGCTGGTGGTGGTGACAGTTTTCCCCGTGATTCGGTGCACCTGGTAGAAGGCATGCGGCTTAAGGATCCGCTCATCGGCTGTCCCAATGAAGATCTGAAGTCCCAGAGGCTTGTTTTCCATGTAGCCATGGAGCTGGTGGGGGAGAAAACAAGATCATTATGATGTGGGGTGTGGTGGCTGTAATCCAATAAACAAAAAAGACCAGAGCGCTCATGGGCAGCAGACAGAGTATGGGATTTCCGCCGCATCTGGAAGAATGGAGAACTGGAAACAACCTTGATGTCCAGCCAGAGGGTAACGCTTGGATAAATTACAGGCATCCCCTCTAACACTGAATATTAAGCAGCCACTAGAAAGAATACAGTCAGTCAGAATTTCATTTATGGAGAAACAGCCAGAAACTGTGCTTAATTGATGACTGAGGGTGGAAGGAGTGTTGCATAGTAATTAGGATAACTGAAATTAACTGAAAATAAACTGAAAGGACAAACATAGAACTCTTGATAGTGATTCCCTGGGAAGATCAGAAGAAAGAACTGTCACTTCTTACATGACTATATTCCAATGAACAAAGTTTGATTGTGGAACTTTAAAAAAGAGTGTGACAAAAATGCCATAGTCTAAGTCAAAAGATAAAGTCTGAAAGAAAATATGTGCAACATATAACAGATAAAACATTAGCACATAAAATATACGAAGAATGCCTATAGTGAGTAAGTAAAAGATTCCCTGGCCATCTATTTAGACTCGAATCCCAATCCCAATGGCTTTCCCTATCTCCCTCTCCTACTTTTTATCCAGTCCAACACACTATATATTTTCTTGATTCCTTTTGTCTAAGTCTTTCTCCCAGAACTAAACTGTCACATCTCTGAGAGCAAGGATGTTTGTCTAGTTAATTTGCCACAAAATCTCTAGTGCCTAGAATAATGCTTGGCACCTAGTAGGCATTCTAGTACATATTTGATGAATGAATGAATAAGGCTATCCAACAGAAAAAAAATGAGTAAGATATTTGAACAGAAAATTCAGAGAAAAACAAATGACCAGTTTGACTTCTAAACAGAAAAATGCAAATGAGACAACCATGAGATACCACTTTTCACCCATTAGAGTCAGATTGGCACACTTGTAGATATTTGATAATATCCAGTATTTTGGAGATTGCGGGGGAACAGACACTTTTATGCAGATGATAGCAATATAAACTGGTATAACTATTTTAAAGAGTATTAGAGCAACAGCTTTAATAAAACTACATAAATAAACATTCTTTGACTCAGTAATTCCACCTCTTGGTATGCACCCTAGAGAAACACTGTATATGCAAGAGACACGTGCAAAAATGTTTACAAAAACAAACAGAATAATGAACAATGAGTTACGTCAATAGCCTGACTACTAATAGGACATTCCTAGGCTATGATACACTAAGAAACATTTTAAAAAATAGTGAGGTAGAAGTCTATGAACTGACCCAGAAAGATCTAGGACACACTGTTGAAAAACAAAAGCAATGTGTAGAAAAATATGTATAGCATGACACAACTTAAAGAAATGCAGAATGTTTTCCATCCATCCAGTTACAATAGAAAAAGGTGTAAAAGGATGTGCTCTAAACTGACCACATCATCATCACCTCTGTGAA
>NW_012101920.1:422323-433635 GCF_000951045.1 Mandrillus leucophaeus
ATTGAAAATTCAGTTTTTCAGGTGCACTAGCCACATTTCAGTGCTCAGCAGCCACAGTGCACAAACAGCACAGACACAGAACATTTCCATCATCACAGTAAGTCCTATTGAACAATGCCGGTCTGAGAAGATGGCACGCTCATGTCCCCTTCTAAAAGCCACACAAAGAGAGAGGCTGGAAGTGGAACTGTGTTAGATGATCACCTTCTTCATAACCGGCCAGACACTTACATAAGTGTCTGACACACACCTGAGAGGCGGCCTTGGGCCAAGATGGAAATCCAAGTCAGAAGCCGCTTATATGAAGAACGGCTACTGTGCTCGGTGGCGAAAATCAAAAGAAGGGCAGCATTGAGAAGAGAT
This sequence comes from Mandrillus leucophaeus, assembly GCF_000951045.1. Taxonomy (NCBI): domain Eukaryota; kingdom Metazoa; phylum Chordata; class Mammalia; order Primates; family Cercopithecidae; genus Mandrillus; species Mandrillus leucophaeus. The sequence goes on from NW_012101920.1 coordinate 422,687, forward strand.
TTTGCTTTTGTTGTTTTTGCTTTGCATTTGAGCCCAAGACAAATATATTTCCTCATCTCCTCTCCTGGATTTATCAGGAGTTGGTATCAAGAAGAAAGGTAGGATGCAGAGTGAGCCCTGACGATGTGCAGCTGTTTCCTCCCAATGACAGAAGCACAGAAATCGCCTGCTGGGTGTACTCAAGATAAACAGGCAGGGAACACCTGGAGATAAAATCTCTCACATCCCTACAGCTCCACCCGAATCCAGCCATTTCCATCCCCTCTCTTGTTGGCACACCTGCCCGAGCCACCATCACCCCTCATTGGAGTGACTAGCACAGACTGCTCAGCTTACCTCTGGCTGGTCTTTCACAGAACAGCTCAATGATCTTCTAAAAATGCAAATCAGATCCGGATACTCCCCTGCCTACAACCCTCCAAAGACTTCCTGTGGCCTTAGAATAAAATCCAAACTCGGTGTGATAGTCTAAGAGCCTTCCTACAGCCCAGCCTCTGCCTTCTCCTCCACCACCCCACTAGGCTCCTGCCAACCCCAGCCATCCTCCTGTTCCCTGAACACACCAAAGTCTTTCTGACCTCAGGGCCTTTGCACAAGCCATTTTCTCTGCCTAGAATACTCTTCCACTGGCACATTTGGGTTTCAGATCTTCAGGTTTTTCCTGAACCAGATTAGATACACTCAGTGCTAAAGCCAGCTCTTTAGGCATTACAAGAACCAATCATTAAACCTATAGGAATTTTAAGAGCCAGTTGACACCACTTTGGTCACTTGGTATGTACATTTCCAGCCATAGTGGGAATATTTACACCACAAAAATTGACAGATGCTATAAACCAGGGCTTTTTTTCCCCCTGGAAAACTGGATGTTAAGCATTTACTAGCACATCACTGGAATATTTACTTCATTAACACCTGAAATTTCCTTGTTTAGTTATTTGCTGAACACCTCCCCTGCCTGAACATGAGTTTCACAGTAGTAGGAACCTTGCTTATTTTATTAGCACGGTCAATGAACATTTGTTGAATCATCTGTCACCATCAACAGTAATGCAGCACCAGGCGTGATGGCTCACGCCTGTAATCCCAGCACATTGGGAGGCCAACGTGGGTGGATTTCTCGAGCCCAGAAGCTCAAGACCAGCGTGGACAACATGGCCTAACCCTGTCTCCACAAAAAAAAACTCAACAATTAGCCAGGCATAGTGTCGCATGTCTGTAGTCTCAGCTGCTTTGTGGCGCTGAAGTGAGAGGATCAGTAGAGCCCAGGAGGTTGAGGCTACAGTGAACCACAGTCATGCCATTGCACTCCAGCCTGGGTAGCAGAGCATGACCCTGTCTCAAACAAATAAACCAACAAAAAACAGTAACGCAGCAATGAAAGCATGTTTCCCTCATGCTGCACACCACACTTGACGTTTTATACATCTCACAACAATTCCATGTAAAATGGGCTCACTGCTACCCAAATTTTACAGGTGAGGAAACTGAGGTTGTTAAGATCAGGCAACTTGTCCCAGTCAACACAGTGAGCATAAGGCAGAGCCAGGTTCCAAACTCCAGCCTCTCAGGCTCCAAACCCACCCGCTTCCCTGCCACCTTCTCCCTGTCCTCAGTGCCTGGTGGATTCCACTCTGCTCTCTGACTATAGGTCAGAAACGGTAGGTCCTCAAAGGGAAAATAAGTAAGAGCTAAGATGCAACATCAAGAACGTGCTTCCTGGGGCCAGCCATGGTGGCTCACGCCTGTAATCCCAGCACTTTGGGAGGCTGAGGCAGGCGGATCTCTTGAGGTCAGGAGTTCAAGACCAGCCTGGGCAACATGGCAAAACCCCATCTCTATGAAAAATACAAAAATTAGCCAGGCGTGGTGGCACGTGCCTGTAATCCCAGCTACTCGGGAGACCAAGGCAGGAGAGTCACTTGAACGAGGGGTCGGAGGTTGCAGTGACCCGATATTGCACCACTGCACTCCAGCCTGGGTGACAGAGCAAGACTCCATCTCAAAAAAAAAAAAAAAAAAATTAAAATAAAAAACAGAATGTGCTTTCTGCTGCACAGGAGTGGGGGAGGAGGGAGGGAGAGAAGAAGGAGCACAGAGGGAGATGGAGGGAGAGAAACAAACAGCAACCTCAACAAACAAAAATGGTAGCTCCTTGAGAGCAAAACCTTCTCCTTTATGAAAGCCAAGAATGGCCTCTCTGAGTTGAAGAGCAGCCTCTGGGTTGAGCTGGGCTGGCTCATACAATGTGAACAGACAGAATCCACCTGGCACTGGTGAGAGTCCCTTCCCCGCCTCCCCGGGTAACACCAGAAAGCAGTGTGGTATAGCAGAAAGCACAGAGTTTTTCACTTTGGATCAGACGTATCTGAATTTTGATGCCAGGTTTGCTTCTCGATGGCTGTGTGACTGTGAGCAATTGCTCCACCCCTGAGTTTCCATGTGCTCAGATAAAAGGGGGACATCAACCCCCACCCTGCAGGCCTCTTCTGAAAGGCGAAATAAGGTGACCTTTGTTGGGCACCAAAGCACAGCACACGGTAGGTACCCATGAAACTAGAACTTTCCTTGTCATCAGAGGATGACGCAAATCGAAACAGGGAGGTGATATTACAGAACTGAATGGAAGGGTGAAGAATGAATGTGAACAAAGTGAGAACCAACATGAAGGCCTCCCATGCGGGAAAGCCCGGGCACTAATTCCAGTCTTCTCAGTGGGCTGGCTCAACAGTCGCCAGCTTGGAGTGTCAGAGGAAAGAGGGGCCAGGTGAAGAAACCTCGCCATCTTGCATGAAAAGAACACTTCCCGTCCACCGTCCATCCTCCCCTTCTGCAAAAGGTGCAGAATGTGCCCAGAACCCCCACTGCTCAGCTGCCTCATTCTGGAAGAGCCTTCCTTGCCAGGTTCCCGGAGGTTTGATGAGAAGAACAGATAGCCATTTACTTGCTTCTCCAAAAAGTCAGTGATTTGGGTTTTGCAAATAGAACTTGATGTTTTGAGATGACATGATCTGCCCTTCTGGTTCCAAACTCCCCATCATCCCCATTTTCGGGAGACTTCGGTCAGGAGGCTTTTCAGGCTTCTCCAAAGGTGAGGTCTTCTCAGTGGCCTGGGCCAGCAGGATCACACTCCGGGCACAGCAGACACATCCTGCAATACAGGAGCTCCACGTCACTGGCCTCCCGAGCAAAGGAAGCGCCACTTCCTGCAGCCAAGGTGAAGGCGAAAGTTTTCAGCTTCTTGTAATTTCCCAGGCGGTTGAAAAGGTTCCAGGAAGAAGCAGTGCTTCTAGTGCACACCATGAAGGGCTGAATGCATGGGAGGGGAGTGTCTGTGGCGTCCGTGGGGGTGGGGGCCCAGGCTGCAGCTCAGTGCGACTTCCATCCACCAAACTTCCCATCAAAGGGACCAAGAAGCAAGACTGCAGGCTTGGGGGCGTTGTTCTATTAATAATCCACTCTGTCCCCTCGTCAGCTCAGCTGCTTGAAAAACCGGATCTGAGGAATGATGTGTGATTCAGACATCCCACCACAGTTAGCTATATAAACGATGCCATCCAACCTCGCCACAAGGAAAACGTTGCATCTTCCACAGGTGAAGACCTTTCTGTACAGTGTATTGGTATCACTTGCAAACATAGCATAATGTAATCTCCATAACAATGCTCAGAGAAGAGCAGTGTTATCCCATTTTTAGATGACAACAGGTGAGGCTCAACCAGGTTAAGTAACTTGCTCACCATCCTACAGGTCATAAGTGATCAGGTGGCAGCAGCCTCCATTGGCCCTGTTTGTTTCTTCTGTTGTACGGCTGATTCCTGATTCAGAAAAAGGCAAAATCCCCCCACCCCAGCCCCCCAAGTCTGGCCTATGCATTTTAAGACAGGCAAGTCTATCCCACCAGGTCAGCAAGAAGAACCCACAGACACGCAAACATGGCCTCCACATGTTAAAGACCCACAGTGTCAAAGAGAAAGCTACTCAGACTCACCCCCTACCTGCCACCAAATTCAAGATCTGCCTGTTCTTAGTGGCAACTTAACTGTTCTGGCACAAAGATAAAAAGGCATCAATATCTGTTGATTCTTGCTGTTCCTTTTTCTTGGTATAAAGTACTAAGAGTTCGCTCGTTGCAGGAAAAAATAGACAAGATAAATTACAAAGAGAATACCCCCTGAAAATAAGTAAGCATTTGAATGTACATCCTTCCAAACTTTTTTTTATTCCAAACTGTTTTATTATTCATTTTATTTTTCCTCTTACTTGACAAATAATAATTTTATCTATTTATGGGGTACACTGTGTGATGCTTTGATGTGTTTACATTGTGGAATGATGAAATCAAGTTAATTAACTCATCCATCACCTCACATATTGTTTGGTGGTAAAAACATTTCAAATCTACTCTTAGCAATTTTGAAATGTAGACAATGATTATTTACTACAGTCACCATTCTATACAAGAGATCACTAAAGCTTATTCCCCTAACTGAAGTTATTTACCCTTTCAGACTTTTCTTCCAGGCACACAGATGAACATATTGGCATTCGAGTTTATGTATTGTCTCCATTGACTAAGATGGTCATGTCCTCTTGTCATTGAATCTTGCTTTATGAGAATCTCAAAGAACTACTTGGCATATCCCAGGGTTCGGACTAGCCCAAGGCCAGTGAGGTCCCCAGGACACATGATCTGAGGAGGCATTCACTATCAAGTCCAGCAAATGCAAGGTGGGCACCTGAGAGTGAGCCCCACTCTGCATTTGGCCCCCTGGTGCCTCTCTTCCCGCACCCCAGCCCCAGCCCTGCGTGCCCATTCTGCCTGTGGATCCCTGCAGCCAGTTGCACATTTAGATGGTTCCCAACTTTCCCCCATTACAAACACTGCAGTAAGAACCCTTGCAAATGGCAGTTCCCTGAAAACGACTCTGCTATCAACTGTGCTCAGGGCTTTTTAAATACTCTCAGTTGGACGATTCCAATCCAAAATGTGGGACTGATTTTCAAAATGGCAATGGGCCAAACAAACTGTTTTGAATTTTACTAAAATAAAACATTAACGATGTTAAGTAGCATTTTTGTTGAATTTGAAATATTAGGAAATTGCTATCATCCTCAAAGATTTCACTCTGAAAGAAAGAAAAAGCCCAGAGTGGCGGGGGCCGGCCGGGGGAAGGCCGGGCCGGGGGAGGGTGCCGGGGAAGAGTACTGCAATTCCCCATGGCCATGCAGCACGTGGGGAGAAAATCTGTACAAACACACATGGATCCCAGTTGAGTATTTATTTTGGGGTGCAGAAGTTGCAGCACATACCTGCCACCCTAACCCCACCTTCCACCCCACATACACACACACAGACACACACACAAGAAGACCAAGCACACTTCGTCCATGACTTGACTCTCAGTCATTCCAACAAGCCATGATTGTGTGTTAATCACTTCAATAAAAACCCTAATTCTTGGTACCTCTCTCTGCCTCCGTCCCGTATTAGATCCATCTCAAAGCCCTGTCAATCCCATTCCCTAAATCCCACTCAAATTTGCTACCTGTGCCTCCTCCATCACTTCCACTCTAGTACCCTGGTCAAAGAGGGGGCCCAGTCTTGCCCACCCCTCTCCCTCCACCTACACACAGTCTTCCTCACATAGCAATCCAGCTAGAAAGATCCTTAAAATGGTAAGTTAGAGCTTATGCCACCTCTGCTCAAATCCCAACAGCAAACATCTTCCTTACATCAAAAAGTCCAAGTCCTTACCATGACTCAGAAGATCCCATATGATCTGGCCCTGCTTCTCTATCTCCCACCCACCCTTCTTCCCTCCCTGCTGCCCCCCATGACAGCCACACTGGCCTTGTCACCCTCAAGAGACTGAGGCACCCAGCAGGCAGGTGCCCATCCCTGGATTCCAACACTTATCGTGCCCTCAGCTTGAAATGCTCTCTCCGCATGACCCACAGGGCTCACCCCACTCTTCATTCAAACCTGTCCTCAGGTGACCTCTCATCAGAGAAGCCTTCCCAGACAGCCGCACCCCAAGGTGACACCCCACGCCCTTTCACTCCCCCTCCACACAGCCTGCCTTAAGTTGCATCATCCACCTGACACTTCCCTCCACCTGACCCCGAATGTGATACTTATTTGCTCTTTGCTGCCTCCCCCAGTAGAATGTCAGTCCCCTGGGGGCAGCACCCCATCTTTCCTGTTCATGGTGCAGCCTCAACGCCTAGAGAACCATGCAGGTGTCCAACAAGTGAGCAAGGCTAGAAGGGACTATGTGTGACATCACGGGAGGAGCCAGAGCAGCTGCAGTCTCTCCAGACGCGCCCCTCTCCCATGACAAAGAGCTGTTATACGCCCACACCGGCTTCTCTCCAGCTTGGGCAATTCTCCTCCCGGCCCACAGCGACCATTGTGTCACAGAGCCTTGTCCTGCTCGGTGTGGGCACGACTCAGCTGGTTGGACAACTGATACCTGGGCTGCCCTGTTCCAAACAGAGGTGACAGCATCTCCAGGTACGATGAAGGAGCCCTATGCCTGCTTTCTGACCCAGCTGGGATCCCACTGGCTGGATGTGTCTTCAGTCCGGCAGGAGGCCACTGTGGTCAGCTGCCCTGCTGATAGCGGCACATTTTGCAATTACACAGGGAACCATAAAAAGAGAATTAGACATTCTGGACAGGCTTGAAAACCAAACAAGTCAGGCTCTCTCAGTATTCTAAATTAAGAACCAAGTCATTCTATATTTCTCACATCACTGAAAATTAAAAACAGACATATCTACCGCATAGCAAGCACGCTCACTCAAGAGAGGCTTGATGGCCCAAAACATGCTAGATTTGTTTCCAATTACCATATCCACATTTGAAACGCTGAGGAAGCCCTAGAAACCAGCGTGGGGAGATCAGAGGCAAGGCACATTAGCCTAACAGGACTCAGGACCAAAGGCTGAACCCCAGCCCCCTCTACTCACGGCCCCCATGGGGTCTTTGAATAAAAAACCTGGATCATTTTGTCCCCTCCTTTGGGCTGGAGGCGTGAACCTTCCCTTCTCTGCTCTCACCTGCCCCTCTCCACTCTCAATCTCCAGCTTCTGGTCCCCTGGACAGACATGTCAACCCAGCCATGGGCTCCCTACCAGCATTCCCGTCCCCACCACCATATAGGAGCTGGGTCTGGAAGGATGGGATTAAAATATGCAAGCCTTCTTTGAGTTCAACTTTGAAGTTGGGCTTTTTCTTATTGATTTTTTTTTAAGAAGTCATACAAGTGCTTTTCACGTCTTCTGTCTGTATTCCTCTTGTGTAGAATCAGTGTAACATTGAGATCAAGAGTCTGAGTCCTAGAGTCCAACCATCTGGGTTTACATCCCGGCATTGACACTTAATGTGTCATGGCAGGAAAGTGACTTGCCATCTCCAGGCCTCAGTTTCATCATGTGTAAATGGGCTCCTGACCCCGCACACCTCACCAAGCTGTTGGCAGGATCAAGCGGGCTATGTATAAAGCATGTCACAAGCAATCAATGTTAACTTTCATTCATATTTTTCCATATATGACTGGGTGACTTGTGGCAATTAAAGGCCTCTTCTCTGGTCTCAGTTCTTGGAAGAAATCAACTTGAAGATTGTCGTTCAGTGCTAACATGTAATGATCCTCAGGTACATTTAGAATAAAATCCAGGCCAAGGAGAGTGGATTCTTTGAGGCCAGGACCTCAAGACCAGCCTGGCCAGCATGGTGAAACCCTGTCTCTACTAAAAATACAAAAATTACCCGGGTGTGGTGGCGCACACCTGTAGTCCCAGCTACTCAGGAGACTGAGACACCAGAATCATTTGAACCTGGGAGGCAGAGCTTGCAGTGAGTGAGCCGAGATCGTGACACTACCCTCCAGCCTGGGTGACAGAGCGAGATTCTGTCTCAAAAAAAAAAAAAAAAGAAAAAGAAGAACATCATCCAAACTGCCCATCGCAGCTAACAAAACTCTGCATGATCAGGCCCCTGCCCACATCACCAGCTTCATCTCCCCCACCCCAGTCCAGCCACATGGGCCTCTTTGCTGCTCTCGGAACAGGCCACGTTTGTTTCTGCCATAGGGCCATAGCATTTGCAATGCTATGCCCTCGGCCTAGAACATTCTTCCTCTGGGTCTTCCCACGGCTAATTCCTCCTGATCCTTCACGTCTGAGCCTAAATGCAGGGCCCTCCCTGGGTAGCCTGGCAGAAAGACAGCTCCCCCTAGCATCGCTCCATCACATCTTCCTGTTTATTTCCTTCCTGACTGTGCTAAGTGTTACCTTATGTGTTTGCTTATTGCCTGTTCCCACCTCCTGCCCCACTAGAATATAAGCTTGTCCATCACCATGCCTCAGCACCTCCAACAGTATTTGGCATACAGTAGATGTTCAATAAATATTTGCTGAATAAATAAATGAATAGATTGATTCTCAGGTTCCTATGTGGATCCACATATTGCCGAGTGATTCATTCTCCAGCAACTCTGAGAAAGGAGGCTCATTCATGTCTGGAACAGAATCCCTACGTTTGGAGTCTGCCTAAACTCACTACCATTTGAGCCAGTCTGCAGGAATGTGTCTCACCATGAAAGAGACATATTATACCAGGCCAATTACACTGAAAGTCAGAAGAGCAGACTAACTTGGGCTGGAAAAATGAAGTTTACAATCTTGAGATTGAGTTGAGAGCACAGCAGCCTGGCAGCTCACGGAGATGGCGAGGGAAAAGTGAGGCACGTGCAGTGCTGCCTGCTGCCAACTGTTGACCCAAAGACCAGACAACAGGGGGAAAGCATCCTTCAGAAACATTTCTCCCAGAGTTTCTCACTCAGGACACTGACCTGATATTAGAGAACAAGGTATCTACCATGTGCAGAGGCCTGAGCTCTGGGAGAAGCAGGGGAAAGGGAGAGGCTTGATCCCCAAGAGACGGCAACTGGGGAATGGAGCTTGCAGAAACCCTGTGCAAGCATCTGGCCCTGACCGTGCCCAGCATGGCAGTGTGTGAATGCGCCAGGAATGCTGGGATGGGAGGCTACAGCACCAGCCCTGATGGCAGCCGCTTCAGAACACACTGATAAGACATTCCTCTGCGGGAGCCAGGGGAGGGAGACCATCTGGATAAATAGCTAATGCATGCAGGGCTTAATACCTAGGTGATGGGTTGATAGGTGCAGCAAACCCCCATGGCACACGTTTACCTATGTAACAAACCTCTGCATCCTGCACATGTATCCCAGAACTTAAAATAAAATTAAATTAAAAAACAAAAACATTCCCAGGAAACTGCTGTTCAGCTTCACAAAAATGTTCCACCAGAGACATGTGGATGAGCCATAAGCTCTGACTTCTCCCCTTTCACTACAGCCACAGCTGAAAAAGAACCCCAAGATGGTAAAGAGACAAAAGCCAGGGCTGAGGAAATGCAGGCCAGCCAGCCGAGCCAGCCACAGCATAAAAAAGGTGGGTTATTCCCAATTGAATGACACCTCCACCCCCACACTAAAGACTGTGCAGGTTTCTCTGGATTCAGACCAAAAATTCTGAGTCACTTTTGCCACAGGGGGGGGAAAAAAAAGGAGAAGGCAGACGTGATGTGTACCTTTCCACACTCTATTTTGGGATTTTAAGATCCAGTTTCTTTCATTTCAAAGGGTGGGTTTTTGGAGGGCTCTCTGCATAACTCTTAGACTCAGCACGGCGAGACGGCGCTGAGACGGGCTCTGTCGGTGACCTGGGGAGAGGCGGGACCCACTGGCAGATCAACAAAACGCATCATTCAGGAACAAGGGGCCCGTTCTTGTGTGGAGTGCATGGGGCCTGGCTTCCATAAACATGATGGAAGCCTGTGGGCTGAGCCAGTCTGACTCACCTCTTCATCGGGGCCATTCCCAAGTTCATTCACTCCTCCGTTTAGTCATTCATGCAGCAGAGTGCCTCTCAGGGAAGGAAGATTAAGCTGAAGACTGTCCTTCAGGATTATTAATATACATGCCTTTGGTGAAGAATCGAGTGCTTCTCTGGATGGGTGGTAACATTCAGGATTATCATAATCCCACAATTTAAGACATTGGGGTAAGAAACTAGTAAATCAGGATTTCTCAACCTCAGCACTATTGGCCAATATGGACTATTGATTTGGGGGCCAAATAAGTCTTTCTTGTCGGGGGCTGCCCTGGGCACTATAGGGTGTTTGTTGGCATCACTGGACTCTACCCAGTAGGTGCCAGCAGCCACCCTTTCCCCAACTGTGATGCACAAAAAAGTCTCTGGACATTGCTAAATGTCCCCTGGGACACGAAATCACTCCCATTGAGAAACATTCTTAAATTAAGCAAAATTTATGAGGAGGGGAAAGAGAAAATCTGCACTGAAACCCTATCCCTTGTCCATCAGAAAGTGTTTCAACAGGACCTTCAAGAAACACCCCAGATCCTTCCACTTTTCACGTTCTCATCAACCTCCCTGGGTCCCAGCACTGCCATCTGGATCCCTGCATCCAGCCTCTCACTAATCTCTGCCTTGTCCCTTGTTCCCATTCTGAATAGAATCTCCACAAGAAGCCAGAGGGATCTTTTAAAAGCAAGTGAGATCCCATCACTTCCCTACTTAAAATCTACCCATGGCTTCCGGGTGCATAAAGAATTACATTCAAGCTGGGCGTGGTGGCTCACGCCTGTAATCCCAGCACTTTGGGAGGCCAAGGTGGGCGGATCACTTGAGGTCAGGAATTCACGACCAGCCTGGCCAACATAGTAAAACCCCGTTTCTACTAAACATATAAAAATTAGCCAGGTGTGGTGGTGGGTGCCTGTAATCCCAGCTACTAAGGAGGCTGAGGCAGGAGAATCGCTTGAACCCAGGAGGCAGAGGTTGCAGTGAGCCAAGATCACACCACTGCACTCTAGCCTGGGCAACAGAGTGAGACT
>NW_012101920.1:433685-446373 GCF_000951045.1 Mandrillus leucophaeus
AAAAAAAAAAAAAAAAAAAAAAAAAGAAGTGTGCGGATGACTTGCAGAAGAGTTACTGAAAGGAAGCCCACACCAAGATGGTGAGGGGGCCCATTTGGCCCTGTCTCCCTCCCTTCTTGAAATTCCAGTGCTTGGAGTATAGAGGTGGTAGCTGCAGCCCCAGCAATCATTTTGAACCATAAGGTGGCCTGGAGTTGAACAGGAGGTAAAAAGGAACCTGGATTCCTAATGACTTCATAGCACTTTGGACTACCCATCTCTAGATTTTCTACATTCTTAGATGAGAAGCAACTGTTATTTGGGGTTTTCTGTTAGAGATAATTAAACCTAAGTCTAATTGGAGGACTCATCAACCCATCAGCATCACATCAAGTCCTCCATTCCTTCATTCAAGTTCTTCTCAACTGCAATGCAAAGACAGTAAGACAACCATGTCTAGGTGGCTTCTAGTTAAACAAACTCAAGGTACTAATGGCACGTGGATCCGTGCACCAGCCTGCTTTACCGAAGGCTTCAAAAACAATGATTTCTCTGAAAACCCAGTGCCAAAAGAGAATCTGAAAGAAACTGCCATGTACAAAGAGTCAGATGATTCAACTGCTCAGAAACATACCAAGTAATGACACCCAAGTCAGTCTGCAAATGTTCTCATCCTCTTACTCACAATCCAAAAGAACGTCTAGAAAGGTATTCCCAAGAGGAGAGGTGAAGTGGGGAAAGACGACTGTCTGACACACGCAGGAATGACGATGGTCCTCGCTAGAAATAAAATTGCTGCTTACTTTCTGTCTGGTTTCCGAATTGCTTTTTCCTGGTTAAAAGGTGCCAGGCCTGGCAGCTTTCTAAACATTTAACATTCAATTCAAGTCAACAAATATTTGTTGAGTTCTGCCTATTCACAAAAAGGGCCATGCTGGGGAAAACAGGATAATAGGGAGATGCTATAATTAATCATAACAACAACAAAAATGACAGCTAATAATGTATGGAGTGCTTACTAGATATGGGGCATTGTGATGTATGATATCTATCAATCTTCACTGCAACTCTATGAGAGAGGTATTATAATTTTAAACAACAGGGAACTGAGGCTCAGAGAGATTCGTTTGCTCAAGGTCACACAGCCGAGAGAAGCCAGGATTCCAACATGGCAGGTCTACCTCCAAGACCCATTCTCTTGACAACTATACGATCTTCTGTTCCTGTAGTCTCTAAAGAGGGAAGAATACACAGCCACAAATGGCCACACCACTGTTCCCCAACCTCAGTCATTTTCAAGTCCTATTCCTGATCTTCTACTGGACTATGGGTTACTGAATCTCTTTACAATTTAAATTCGTATCTTTACTTACAGAAATGTATCTTAAAAGAAACTTTATGTTGCTACCATAAACAGGAAACCAGGATCACCAGCGGGAAATCAAAGGTGCGCATAAATACACAACAAAATAAACGTGCCATTAAAATAATTATAGCAGCTATCTATGGTGGCACACGCCTGTAATCCCAGCTACCTGGGAGACTGAGACAGGAAGGTTGTTTGAGCCCGGGAGTTTGAGACCAGCTTGGGTAACATAGTGAGACTCTGTTTCAGTTTTTTAAAATTTAAATTAAAAAAATAAAATAATTATAAATGTTAAAAATGCTGACTAAGTAACACAACATTAATCAGCATGCTCCTTTCCCAGGGAACCATGGTTTGCAGAACACAGGACTGTCACTCAAAGTACAGCAGAGGAGGTGCTGGAGCACCAGGTTTGGGGAGCCCCAGGGTGGGAGGTCACCATCTCCAAAGCCAGTAGATCATCAAGAGATGGTTAAGAAAACCACCCAGGTCAGTGCCCAGACACAAGAGGTGCTCAGCAAACCTTTGCAAAAGGACCCAAGGAGGTCTGCTAAGGACTCTTCACCAGGAGAGAAAAAGTACCACTGCCTGCCCACATGCTAGAACGGTCCTGTGGTCAAAGAAAGGACTAGAAAAAGAAAAATCGTCTCCTGGCTCCAGGGCACATATTTTTAACCTTTTTCGTACCAATGACCCCTTCTGCAGCTTGGTGAAGCCATGGTCCTATCTCTGAGTGATTCTTCCACATGCATAAAATGGACAAGGTTAAAAAGGAGGAGGAGGAAATCAACCAATGTATAAAAATGTAACGTATTTTCCCCAAACTAAAAAGTGGCATTCGTTCAGGTAGCCTCCCTGTCTGTCTTCCTTGCTCTGGGTTTGCATGCGCTGTGCCTGTGAGGTATGCAATGGCAGACCAGTAAATATTCAACAACCAGTTCTCCAAGACAGAAAACTTGGTTTGCAGTGTTTGCCCATTTCCATGGTGTCAACGCTCCCACAGTGGCTGATTTCCAGCTACCGGCGTGGCGACACTGTACATGCAGCTGGGAGGAGAAGCGCAGCGGTACCATTACATGCTCCCTCCGCCACGCGGATACACGGATGCCTATGACCTCGGGCACGTAGGTTAGAACAACAGGTAACAGAGTTCCTGGAACTTTAAAAATCAGCTCTCACGAGGCCATGAAAGCTGGCTGCAGGACACTCCTGGGCACCCATGGGTCTCTATGTGCTTCTGTTTAGGTGCATATCTACTCAGACTGCAGTCTGTCCATCTCTTACTCTCTTCTCCCAGTGATTTTCACACCTGCTAGCTGCGAACAGCCCCACCCCCACCAACACACACACACACACACACACACCCCTTGCCCCAGCCCTACTCCCTGTGAAAGCTTATGAGGACCCTGCTATGGTCTGGCCTGCACGCACATACTCCCCTGCGCCCCCAGCAGTGCCATGAAACCCCTTGTTCACCGACCCAGGCTCCCCTTAGATCTGGAGAAAGCCGCATCCCCGTACATCCCAGAAATGGGCAAACCCTGCAAACCAAATCACCTCGGCCCCAAGGCTCCCAGAGCCTTCTCGTCCCAGCAGGAGGGAGAGCCTCATCTTTAAATCCCATCACACACATCTTCCTGTCTAGACGAGGTCCCTGGCTGCCAGGGCCTCAGAGTGAATGGATTCACAGCCTCCACCCCCTGGCACCACCGAGCCCTGCCTCACCCCGCCGCTGTGCTCAGGACGACCTGGGCAGCCCCCCGACATCTAGAGAAGACACAGAGGAGACTGCGCAATCAACAGACAGGAGAGTGCGTGAGTGCAGCATGACATGGGCACGCCATCCCAGAGAAGTAGGCACCCGCCGCGCTAAGCGTCATCCATCATCCTTTCGCTGAAAAGTTGGAAAACAAACAACAAAAACCCCGCCCGGCCTCATTTAATGCGAACCAAACACAAAAGCCACAGGGGAAAGCTTTTCCTCTCTGTGCTTCCCTTTTCCGGCGGAGGAACACCACCAGCCAAGATAAGGGGCTGTGCGGAGCCCTCTGCGCAGCTTCAAAGGGCTGGCACCCGCCCCCCAGGCCCGCTCCCACTCCCACTGGCTAATGGGCTCCCTGCTCCAGCCCTTGGGGGAGCAGGAGGCGGCCAGGGCTCCATGCCAGGCGACTTGGAAGAGGTTTAAGGCTCACGCCACAGAAGGGAGGAAGCCCGGTCTGTCAAGAGGCGTGATAAAGCAGCTCCTTATCACAGTTTTCCTTTCAACTGCCTCCAAGTGAGCGCCGGCCGGGGCTGGGCCTGTCAAGGCCGAGCGTGTTCCTTTCATGTCGCCCTGTGTTCCTCACTCAGCGACGTATCCATGGGCACATGGAACTGTAGCATCAGCATTGGAGTTTGCAGCTTGGGGCCAGAGTCTCCAGGAGGATGCGATCGTGTGCCTCCCAGCCTGGGCCTCTGGTGAACCATGTAGTATCTGCAAATCCACTAGAACCATCTGGGTCCCAGTTTTGCCATCAGGAAACCAGGAGAAGAAGATTCCAGAGCAGTAGGGTCTAACGGTTTAGACTGGGGGCTAGGGAGTCAGTGGACCCAAGCTCAAGTCCCAACTGCTGAACTCGCTGGCTGTGGACCTTGGGCAGGTCACTCCGACTCTTCGACCCATGTGTCACATAGAAAAAAGTGCTTGTACATTTCATAGAGTTACCAGGATTCAATGAATTGGTACATGCACAGCTCTTAGAACCAGTGCCGGCACATAGTAAGCACTCAGTAAACGTTGGCCTTCATCTTGCTATAATTCTTGTTGTTTTCTCATGGGGCTGTTATGGGCATAGAATGGGGATCGGTGACGTCACATTACAACTGAGTGATGTGAAATGGACAACATGCTAGAGAAATGATTTTGATCTTCTAGGCACCTCCCACTCACAGGGGGAATGTCCCAGACCAACATAGTGAATCTACTGTAAAAGAAAGCCTCTCATTACTTGAGGACCTTTCCACCCCGACTGTGAGTCTCACTCACCAGGGCCCTGGACTCAGACAGCAGCTCCATCTGAGGCCCCTCGAATGCAGCAGACCCTGGTTCAACGCCACTGCAGGGAAACACCACTGGGCCTATTCCCTGAGAGGCGGGGCGTGCTGAGAGACAGGAACACAGTCGATCGCACTGAGAGCAGCTGGGTCCCTGTCCAGTCCTTTCATCAGTGGCAACCTCAGCACCATGTCCCCAGAGAGCTGCCCCCACTGTGATGGGCATCAAGCACTTAGCAAAGAGCCAGCCCAGAACGTGACACCCTTGACCATCAGCCTTCTCAGACCCAACCAAGTCTCAGATCCGAGACCGGTTGGCGCTGCTGAAAGCTGGCCACACCTGAGCCCTCACCTGTGCAAAGGGGAAAATTATAGATGCCCACCCCATGTCCCATGAGCTGTGGTAAAGATTAGACGATATAATGGGGACAGTGCCTGGCACAGAGAGGGTACTCAGTGAGTGTCAGCAGTGACCATCATCGCCACCATCATCACCCATTTCAGACCTTCCTCTAAGCCGTCTCAGGCAGCTCGGTCACCGTTACTTTGTTTGGTTATGAGTCCTCTTTTGAATATGGACATAAGGAAGGACAGGACCCCAGTGCTCCCCTCCTCCCCTCCACAGAGCGGGCGCCAGGCGATGCATTTCCATGCGTTTGCTCAGAGAGGCTAAGTCAGCTGCCTAAGGTGTCCAGTGCAGGGCGGGTGCCGCTGGAAATCAAAAGCAAATCTGGCAGCTTCCCTGGCTGGCGGCTTTTCTGCTATACCTGCTCCTCCTATTTCCTCTGTGTTTAAACATTTTTCTTTTACTTTCAAGTGGAAATGTGGCACACGTCGGTAATTCCCTCATACGTCGCTCTTGAGGGGCTCCTCCCTCTCACCTTTATTTAAGGCCCCAAGGCCCTTTTTTTCTGCTACTGCTACGTTCAGGTCTCTGTCCGCAGAGTCAGCATCCTACCCTTGCCCAGAGCTGACCACGGCTCCATCCTGAATTCTAGGGCTGAGAACTCACGCGCCTTGAGGGACTGGCTCTTGGCTTCCATAAACAAGGCCGCGGCCCAGTCATCACACAGCACGGGAGAGGTTCTCACCTCCCGTGGCAGGGAGGTGACAGGCTGAGAAGCCACAGTTTGCCAGGAAGAACTTTTTGATGAAACAGGAAATGAAGTTTGTCATAAGAGGGAAAAGCTCAGCTCTGACTTCTTAAGGATTATTGAATCCCCAGTAAACTCTGGGCTCAAGCTCTGAGGTCCTCCGTCCACTGAGAAAAACCACTACCAAGATGGTGGTCACATACTGTCCTGAACGTGACTGCCACCTCCTGCTAGTCATTCACACTTAGAAATGAGGCCAGCACAGCCCCCAAGTGGACACCCAGTCCCAACATGGGCATTGTGCTACTGCAGTGGCCTCCAGGTGGGGGCAAAGTAAGACCCAACCCAGCTCGGTGGAGCCAGAACCCTAGCTAGACCCTAAATCTCATTTTATTTTTTTTAGACAGGTTCTCACTCATCACCCAGGCTGGAGTGCAGTGGCACCATCTCAGCTCACTGCAATCTCCGCCTCCCGTTCTCAAGCAATTCTCCCGCCTCAGCCTCTGGAGTAGCTGGGACAACAGGCGCATGCCACCACGCTCAGCTAATTTTTGGTTTTTATTTTGTAGAGACGGGGTTTCACCATGTTGCCCAGGCTGGTCTTGAACTCCTGGGCTCAAGTGATCCGCCCACCTCAACCTCCCAAAGTGCTGGGATTATAGACATGAGCCACCGCACATGGCTGGAAAGCCTCCTTTCTTGAAAAGACTTGAGTGTGACTGCATATTCACCTCAAAGAGAACGCAGCTGCTCCATAATGGGGTGAGGGGGACACATTCCATTGTAAATGCCCAAGACAGAGCTTGTTGCTGTGTGAGATCCCCAGATCGTCTCTCCTCTCTGGGGAACTGTCTTATCCAGTTCTGAACCCGGGTTTTCTTTGCTGACTGACAGAAGGCAAATAAATGCTACAGCACTCATTTTTAGCAAGCATGGAGTTTGCCGGGACCAAGGAAAACTGACTCACTACCTCTTATAAATTTGTGGAGTTCAATTTTGTCACTTTCTGTGTTTGAAGCCAACAGTAAACACCCACGTGCGCACACCCAGGTGTAAGAGAGCTCACGTCCCCTGCACTGGCTGCCGCCATGCCATCTGCAGGGGACTCTAACTCACGCCTCAATCAACCCTCCTCTGTCCCTGTGGGAAATCTGTGGATCAGAGAAGACTCCCATTTTTCCTAGGAGGATGCTAAGGTAGGAAGGTAAGGCCAGCTTTACACTCGGTAGCATCTTTTTTACATTAAAAAGGGGCCTTGAGCAAACACTCAGACGTGAAGGTCAGCAAGATCTAGGTTTATTTTTCTAAGCATTTCCAAAGCAGATTCCAAACCTCCACGCAGGGTCACCAATGAGATGCCCAGAGGAGCCAGGTGAGGAATGTGGGTGTGTGAACTGGGCCTAGTGGTGCTGAGACCCCCCTGGGGAAGCCAGACCCAGTCTAAAGGGAGGACTGAGGCACAGCTGTTCACAACTTGCCATGCAGGAAGCCAGCCATTGTTGCCAGATCTTCTGATTGTTAGAAATCCAACTTGGTATGAGAAATTTCCTAATTTGTAAATGTTGGTTAACTAGTGTCAGCTGCTGCTTAAAGTCCTGAGCGTGTCAAATGCCATCTGTGGACAGGCTCAGGCCTTGAGCAATCAGAAACAGGGTTCCCTCACCTCTGCACACTCCTGAAGCCTGGACCATTCTTCCTTTACCTCCTGCAACCACTTCCCACCCTCCACTCAAATGTCACCTCCTCCAGGAAGCTGCCCCAGATTCCCTGAGGCAAAGTAAGCCTTGTGACCCAGAGCCTCACTACCTTCTCTTTTATAGTCCTTATCTCTCTATTATAGGTCTTATCTCTATAAACAAATAAAGAATCACTAACAATTGGACACATACTGTTAGGCCCTCTGCTTCAGTATTTATGGTAACCTATTTTGGGGGTACTATCATCATCCCACTTTACAGACACAGAGAAGTTAAGTAACTTGCCCAGTGTCACACAACCAATAAGTGGCAGAACCAGGATTCAAACCCAGGTCATCCGGCTCCTTCTTTCCTGCTACTCTTTGTTCAACCAACCGGCTTGCAACCTCAATTATTTTCCCATCTATCTCGCCCAGCAGACTGGGCACTCCCTGAAAGCGGGAATTGATCTCATTTCTCCCTCTATCTAGAGTGCACAGCTCACACTCAGCGGCCGTTGACTGAGCATTGCTGCCCATCCTGACTGCCTCGATAGCCCTGGAAGGCCCCAGGCAGGGTGGCAGGGGCTAGAATCCACTCTGTTCTCAGCAGCTCAATGGGGTTCTTCAGAAG
This sequence comes from Mandrillus leucophaeus, assembly GCF_000951045.1. Taxonomy (NCBI): domain Eukaryota; kingdom Metazoa; phylum Chordata; class Mammalia; order Primates; family Cercopithecidae; genus Mandrillus; species Mandrillus leucophaeus. Next base: position 441,467 of record NW_012101920.1, read on the forward strand.
GCTTCAAGCGATGCTGCAAAGTCCCCCACTGAGAAATGTCACTCCCATCCTGGCCCTGAGAGGGGACAAGGGTTTGGCTACAGGCTGGGACTAGCACCCAGGTTACTAACAAGTCTCAACAAGCTTCCCAAAGTCTAACTTCTACCAAACCATGCACCCTCCGAGGCTCTGCCTCTGCCCAAGGCAAGGGCAGCAATGCGTCCGCCTCATGACTTCAACAACTTCAGGTCCAAAGTCAAGGTGCACTTGGGCCAATCATTCTGCTCCCTCCCACAGCAAGAAAAATAATGATCCACCAAAAGATAAATGCAAAAAGAAGATGCACATGAGAACGAGTCCACACGGATGTGTAAGAACTCGCTGTAGAGACACGCTCACAGGGTTGCTTTAGGGCCAATGCATGAACTTAATATGATCCCATTTTTGCACAAGACTTTTCTGCATTTTTCACCCCAATATTACTTCGCTGAAACCCCTGGTCCAGCCCCAGACCACCCTTGTTCAATCCCTGCAAACAAGGCCACATTTGGATACTCATGGCTTATTCCACGCCTCCCCCAGTGATGGACGGTCGCCTGAGTCCAGCCTCTGTAGCCACCGCCTTCCACCAAAGCAGATCCGCCCTCTCCTTTGCTCACAGAGGAGCGAGGGGGAACTGCTGAGAGGAGGGGCAGATTGGCCAGGGAGGGGGCGATTCAGAACAGGAAGAAGATGGGGTGAGATCTGAGAGGCACGCTTTGGACACAATAAACAAGCCTGCTGCCTTGTTCAGAAAGGGACCCGGGACCCCCGATCCCACCAGGGCCCTAAAAGCGTTAGTTCAAAGTTAAAGTTAGATACACGCAAAGCTGCAGCCCCCGGGGGAACTCAAAGCTCAAAAACAATACTCTCTTTGACTCAAAAACCACAAGGGAACACCCACGGCATACTTCTTGATTAAAAAAGGAAAGTGAAAAATAAGGTTTTCTTTTTTTCCTTCTTAATCATCATAAAACTAACGTGTGCCCATTCCATCAAGTCACGACTTCTGTTGGCCTCAAGCGAGCCCAACTCATGTTGGCCACAGACACGAGGGGCCGGGCAGCTTGGGCATGTCCTAGTGAACTGAACCGGTCCTTCTGAATGGTTGTCATTTCCTTCCTCTGCTTCCTTTAGCACAGGAAAGCCACCAAGGAGCCGCCTACGCCAGCACATCCATCACCCGGACTCCCAGGGCTCTGTTCATCCGAGAGGCCAGACACAGCGGGGCTCACCAATGCCTCAAAGCAGCAGGGTAGCAACATCTCTCAACCACTGTTCTTGAGATAGATGAAGTACCCACTATGTGACAGACACTGTGCTTGAGATTGGGGATGGAGCAATGATGAAGGAATGAAGGACGGATGTGTGGCACGGGGGTCAAGGGGTTGGAGGAGAGGAAGGAGGAGAGGAGGAAAGGAAGAGAGAACATATATCAGGCTGTGGAAAAAAGAAAAAACAGAGGCGAGGCACAGTGGCTCACGCCTGTAATCCCAGCACTCTGGGAGACTGAGGCAGGCAGATCACTTGAGGCCAAGAATTTGAGACCAGCCTGGCCAACAGCGCGAAACCCCATCTCTACTAAAAATACAAAAATTAGCCAGGCGTGGTGGCATGCACCTGTAGTCCCAGCTGCTCAGGAGGCTGAGGTATGAGAACTGTTTGAACCCAGGGGGTGGAGGTTGCAGTGAGCCGAGATTGACCCACTGCATTCCAGCCTAGGCAACAGAGTTCATCTCAAAACAAACAAACACCCAAGTAGAAAGACAGATGATGGCAGGAGAGAAAGGGGATCTATTTTGGTAGAAGAATCAGGGGAAGCTGCTTTGAGGAGGTGACAACTGAGATGACAGCTGAATGAAGCAGAGAAAGGACCACGTGGATGGCTGGGAGGAGTGAAAGGCACATGCAAAGGCCCTGAGGCAGGAGCCTACCTGGAGTGTTTGAGGAATAGCATGGAGGCCATTAGCAGGTGGGAATGGAGTGAGTGAGTGAGGAAGAGAGGCAGGCAGGGACCGGGTGACACGGCCTGGTCCACAGTGAGGAGCACAGCATCTATACTCAGGGAGGGGACACAGGACAGCTCAGAATGGGGGTGGTGTGGACCAAGGTACACTCTGAACAGATCCTCTGGCAGCTATGTGGGAAGCAGATGAATGAAGGGTGCAAGTGGAGGCAGGGAAACCAGTTAGGAGGCTGTCACCCAGACAAGAGATGATGATAGCTTGGCCCCAGGTGACAGAGGGGAGGAGGTAAGAAATGATTGAGCACCTACCGCAAGCCCAGCTCCCACGCAGGTGCACAGAACCATGAGGAAGGCCAGCAGGCCAACTGTATGCCCATAAAAGATCACAAGGCAAAGAGAAGCGAATAAGAAGGAGAAAGAGATTCAAAATCTAAAACGCAGCTGGGCACGGTGGCTCATGCCTATAATCCCAGCATTTTCGGAGGCCGAGGCGGGTGGATCACTTGAGGCCAGGAGTTCAAGACCAGCCTGGCCAACATGGTGAAACCCCGTCTCTGCCAAAAATACAAAAATTAGCCAGGCATGGTGGCTAATACCAGCTGCTTTGGAGGCTGAGGCAGGAGAATCACTTGAACCATGGAGACAGGGGCTGCAGTGAGCCGAGATCGCACCACTGCACTCCAGCCTGGGTGACAGAGCAAGACTCCGTCTCAAAAAAAAAAAAAAAAAAAAAGAAAATAGAAAAATAAATCTAATACACTTCTGCTTCCTACCTGCATAAGCCTTACCTCAGGCAAGTCACATTTCTTTGGGGCTCGGTTTTCATTAGTAAGATAATAGAACCCAATTCATGGGGTTACAATGGGTAATGCAAGTCTTCACTTAATGTCTGGCCTCTTGTACATGCCCAATAAGTAATACTTTTCTAAGCTCTGCCTTTAATGATCTGAGTAATGGCCCTGCCAATTTAGTTGCTGTATTATCTTTATATTAAAATTTCATATCATCTCTCTGAACCTCTATTTGGTCACTTGAAAACTGATCATGACAGTAGCTACCCTCAAATACTCAGTATGAGATTGAATGAGACAACTTTAGTTTAGCAAAAGGTCTGGCACGTAGGAATCCCTCAATAAAATAACCAAAGCCTTCAGTAAAATGGTAGCTGAAACCCTCAGTAAAATGATACATGAATCAGACATACCAGTCATCCAACTAGATGATTTCTAAGTCTCCTTCTATCTCAATTATCCCCAAACTCTTTAAAAAAAATTTTTTTTAATCAAAAAAATAACAGCTTAACAGCTTCAAGTCCCTGAATGAATCAACCCTGGAGTGAAGGCAACCCAAGTTGAAGAGCAGTTGGAACTCCCACCTCAAAGTGAACAAAGCTAAACATAGGCACTTCTACTTGGGTGATACCCATTACTCTGAGTCATAGAATTAAGTAAGTTTAGAGGCAGGAGAGAACTTACAGAGCCCTACCCACTCGTTTTAGAGCAGAGGCTCCTACAGCTCAGTGAGAAGTATGTGGGCTGAGGTTGCACAGCAAGGCTCAGGCAGAGGAGGAAGCCAAGAATGCTCCCACTCCTCCACCCCCACCTTCACTCTCACCCCCCATCCCCAGCTCAGTGAGAAGTATGTGGGCTGAGGTTGCACAGCAAGGCTCAGGCAGAGGAGGAAGCCAAGAATGCTCCCCCACCTCCACCCCCACCTTCACTCTCACCTCAGGCCTGGCTGTGTAATGTAATCATTGATAGGATTGGATGCAAACCTACCATCTTGCTATTTGTTTTCAACTTGTTCCATCCATCTGTCATTCTCTTCCCCTGTTTTTCTGCTTGCTTTCAGACTAGGTTTTTGTTTTGTTTTGTTTTGTTTTGTTTTGTTTTGTTTTGTTTGAGATAGGGTTTCATTCTTGTTGCCTAGAATGGAGTGCAATGGCACAATCTCGGCTCACCACAACCTCCGCCTCCCGGGTTCAAGCAATTCTCCTGCCTCAGCCTCCCAAGTAGATGGGATTACAGGCATGTGCCACCATGGCCGGCTAATTTTGTATTTTTAGTAGAGACAAGGTTTCTTCATGTTGATCAGGCTGGTCTCGAACTCCTGACCTCAGGTGATTCACCTGCCTCGGCCTCCCAAAGTGCTGGGATTACAGGTGTGAGGCACCACGCCCGGACCAGACTAGGTATTTTATAATTTAATTTCATCTCCATGGTTGTCTCCAGGGCTATACTTTTGTGTTTCTTGGCAGTCATTCTAAAATTTACAGTAGATTTGCTTTCTGGCTTGAATAGCTGGCACAGGAGGAAAGTGACTAAGAAATTAAATGTGTCAATTACAATGTCTGTAGTTCACTCGAAAACACCCCACCATCATTAGTGTGATGTCATGTATGTGAGAAGGTTGAAGCTTTAACTTGACGAATTGGTCATTGACTTACTTGCACTCTCATAGGCACAGGCCAGGTGGTCAGCCGGCGTTTTATCAGAAAGAGCCACCCTCTCAAGGTGGTGACTACAAGTCCTGCTATTGGCATCCCCATTTGCAACCGACACTGTACCAAAAGGGTGTCAAAAATAGCTTATTTTCTATTGTTGAAGTTAGACACCTGCTAATGAGCACCTTGGGTATGTGAGTCCGCTGTGGTTTGGAGACTTCCCTGCCCCTGCACAGACAGGGTGGAAGAATCCCCCCAGGCCTGCACCCTTCACCCCCTAGGGGTGGCTGCAGCAGGAGCCCTAGGGAGGTCCTTTGTCCAGCCAGGAGTACTGGGGGATTCCCACAGCACAAAGCTGACCAGAGGCAGTGAGATTACAGTATAATCCCAGCACTTTGGGAGGCCAAGGCAGGAGGATCACCTGAGGTGAGGAGTTCAAGACCAGTCTGACCAACATGGTGAAATCCCATCTCTACAAAA
>NW_012101920.1:446423-449912 GCF_000951045.1 Mandrillus leucophaeus
CCCACCCTCACCCTCCCAGGCAGTCTTGTCCATTAGAGGGTGAGAAAGAGGAAGCAACAAAAGCCTACATCCAAAAAATGGGAAAATAATGGAGTGGGAAGTGTTTTAGAACAGCAGAAACACCTTTCTTGCTATCAGAGTTCAACATAAACACCTTAAAGGGCCAGGCAAGTAATGTAAACGGGCTGGGCAACCAGTGCAAAGACTGAGGAACCAAGTGCCCAACCTAAAGACACTCAAACACAGATGGTTTTTCTCTTTTAAACAATTATACCACAGGGCCACTCGCTGCTAGCTTGCCTGGCACTTTCATGCAGATTCACAGCAGACAACTCTTCCTCTATACCTTTGGCAGGTATGTGTCAGAACACTGTCTTAATAAACCCTCAAATGTGAATGGCAACCTCATGATATGCAGAGCTGTTGTGCAGTGCACAGCCTGTGCAACTGTACCCAGTGACACACAGAAGACTTCCCTGAGTTATGAGTTGGGGACCTCTATCTACATTCCATGGTCTTATAAAAGGCACTGAAATGCCACAGTGAAGCTGACGTGGAAACCAAAATCCTCGTTCACCATCAACACTTAACTCCTGAATTAGACTCAGCTGGCTCCAATATCTGTGCTGATGTGCAAGGTGGACACCATGCAAGCTTCTGCCTCAGGCCTTTAGCACTGGCTGCTCCCTCTCCTACCACACTGTCTCCCAAGATAGCAGCACAGCTTATTTCCTCACTACACTCAAAATTCCATTCAAACAGCACCCCTTCAGGAAGTTCTTCTCTAAATAGCATCCTCACCACTTCCCAGTCACTTTCTATCCCCCATTCCTGCCTTATTTTTCTTCTTACAGCTTTTTTACAACCTGACAGATTGTGAAATTACTGATTTGTTATATGTCTTCCTCCACCAGAAGCCCATCTCCATGAGAGCCCAGGATTTTATCTGTTCTGTTCATTATTCTCTCTCCATCTCCAGTCCGTAAACTTTTTCTGTAAAGGACAAGATAGGAAACATTTTAGGCTCTGCAGGCCATACAGTCTCTGTTGCAAGTACTCACTTCTGCTGCAGTGGTACAAAAGCAACGAAAGACAATATGCAGATACGTAGGTGTGGCTGTGAACCAATAAAACTTGATTTCGAAAAGCAGGTGATGCGCCAGATTTGGCTGGCATAGTTTGATGACTCTTTTTCTAGAACAATGTGTCTCAAACTCGAATGTGCACACAGATTAAGTTGCAGCGGGGCCTGAGATTCTGCATTCTTCACGAGCTCCCAGAGAACATCCAGGCCACCAATCCAAGGACCAAACTGAGCAGGGAGCACCTAGCACAATGTCTGGCATGTGGCAAAAGCCCAATCAATGTTTGTTGAATAAATACAAGATAAGAGGAACACCACTCATAATCCCACTCAACACTTTTATTGCTGCGTTTTGGCCATGGCACCATGCCCTTGCTAGACTACTGCTCAGATTTTATCTTTACTGTTTGGGGTTTGTTTTTGTTTTGAAACAGGATCTCACTCTGTTGCCCAGGCTGGAGTATGGTAGCATGATTACAGCTCACTGCAGCCTCCATCTCCAGATTCAAGCAATCCCTCTACTGTAGCCTCCCAAGTAGCCAAAACTATAGGCATGTTCCACCGCGCCCAGCTAGTTTTTTGGTTTTTTGGTAGAGACAAGGGTCTCGTAATGTTGCCCAAGCTTGTTTCGAACTCCTGGCCTCAAGTGATCTCTGTGCCTCAGCCTCCCAAAGTACTAGGATTACAGGTGTGAGCCACCACGCCTGGCCCTGCTGTATCATTTTCTGGTGGGTAGAGGAAGGAGAGATGGATAGATACATGACAAGGCAAGTGTGTCATGATCAGTTATTTGATATCACTAAGCCAGGTTTCGAGTAAAGGCAAGGTTTAATCAATATTCACCTGATACAGGTTCTAAAAACTGTATTCCTAGAACAGCATTTACAGTTTTATAATAAATGTCAAATAGGAACATGGGATTCACTCAGCAGAAATCTAAGTTTCAAGGGAAGGGCCTACTTGGTTAAATAAATGATGCCAAGAAGATCAATTCAGCTTCCCTTCTTATTCAGAAAAATGAAAATGCAATGGCTTCCTCAGTTCAACAGTAATAACTGCCTTGATCATTTATTAGGAATGTAAAATGTACTGGGCAGTATGCCAAGTCCTTCATACATTATAATTCTGATAATGTGACAACCAAGACCATGAATACGACCTCAAGCACAAACACAGACTATCTCTGGCGGGATGTTCAGAGAACCCATGGCACTGGGGTTCAGGAGGATGAGGCGGTCACCCAGGTATGAGGGAAGACCTTGCCCTGAACACGATTTGTATTAATACCTTTCAAATTTTGCACCATGTGAATGCATTGCCCCAAAATCAATTTATGAAAGAAACTAGAGCAGTTTGCACTTGGTACTGTGCTAAGTGGTGTTTTACACACATTCTCATTTACTCCTGTAAAAATCCTAAAAGATAAGTAGCATTCTGTCCAATTTGCTTCTTGGGGAAACTGAGGCCCCAGAAGGTCAGATTATCCTTGCTCAAAGTCATGCCACTAGTATGGTGAGAACAACTCAGGCTGGGGGGCAAGGGTTAGGTAGATCCCACGACCACCTCAATGCACCACCATTTGCACTGGGAGCTCATCCTCCTGGAGGAGGTGGGCATCTCAGAGCCCAAGCATAGGCCACCGGGCTCCCCAGGTTCTACTCAGACGCTTCTTGGCCCAGCTGCCTTGGCTCAGGCCACTCACACAAGTACATGCTTGGGGGTGTCAACGGCAGCCCACAGCGAAGCTGCACCTGCCCCACAAGCCGCTGTTGTTCTGCCCCTGCCTGAGAGGAGCCTTCAGACTGCTGCAGTCAAACACGGAGGGAGGAGGCTGGGGCAGGGTAGATACCAATGCATGACATGAGCCTGAACAAGCTGACAAGGAAACAATCTAACTTGATGCTTGACCAGACTGGATTTATTTCCCGAATGTTTGAGACAGAGTCTTGCTGTCACCCAGGCTGGAGTGCAGTGGCGTGATCTTGACTAACTGCAGCCTCTGCCTCTCGGATCCAAGCAATTCTCCTGCCTCAGCCTGCTGAGTAGCTGGGATTACAGATGTGCACCACCACACCCAGCTCATTTTTGGGGGAGTTTTTTGTTTATTAGTTTTGAGATGGAGTCTCGCTCTTGTTGCCCAGGCTGGAGTGCAATGGCGCGATACTGGCTCACTGCAACCTCCGCCTCCCGGGTTCAAGCGATTCTCCTGCCTCAGCCTCCTGAGTAGCTAGGATTACAGGAATGCACCACCACACCCAGTTAATTTTGTATTTTTAGTAGAGACGGGGTTTCTCCATGTTGGTCAGGCTGGTCTCGAACTCCCGACCTCAGGTGATCTGCGCCTCAGCCTCCCAAAGTGCTGGGATTACAGGAATTTTTGTATTTTTAGTAGAGACGGGGTTTCA
>NW_012101920.1:450962-452371 GCF_000951045.1 Mandrillus leucophaeus
GTCACCCAGGCTGGAGTGCAGCAGCACAATCTCAGCTCACTGCAACCTCTGCCTCCCAGGTTCAAGAGATTCTCATGCCTCAGCCTCCCGAGTAGCTGGGATTACAGGTGCCCACCATCATGCCTGGCTAATTTTTGTATTTTTAGTAGAGACGGGGTTTCACCATGTAGGCCAATCTGGTCTCGAACTCCTGACCTCAGGTGATCTGCCCACCTCGGCCTCCCACAGTGCTGAGATTACAGGCGTGAGCCACCGCGTCCGGCCATTTCCTGTACTTTTAAAACAATGAATGCATATTAAAGAGCTAAAAATAAAGTAAAATAATTGAATATAAATACAGGGGCACAGACACAGAAATACACTGGTATATATACACATTGTATATATACGTGTGTATATATATGAATATGTATAATATGTGTGTTTGTATGTGTCTCTGTGTGTACATATACACATGCATACGAATGAAAGTTTCCAAACCTGTGCCATTACTCAGAATAGGCCCCTGCTAAACTGTGGGCTTGAGAACCATACAGTGCAATGGAAATGGCTTGGCCAAGGTGCCCAACAGAAGAATGCTTTTACATTCAGCTCTCCCACATCCCAGATGCTTGGCCTTGAGGAAGTCCTTTGACCTCAAGAGTGTCAGTGTCCCAGGCTGCAGGCTGGGCGTTGTTGTCATGGCATCGTTTGAGGACAAGAGCCGCACACAGGACACATAAGAAATGGTGACAGGGATCGCCCTCCACATTGTCTGCCCCTAACTCACACCCATGCTGGCTCAGGGGTCGTGGCACGAAACCGAAGCCTCCAAGTGAGAACACATGCTCCTTTTTAAAATCCTAACATGATGGTTCAGAGGACAAATTAATAAGGAAAACAATCAGCACATCTTGAGTTCTCATCGCAGTTGGGGCCCTGTTTTAGCACCTCACCAATATTAACCCATTTAACCTTTGCAATCACCCTGGGAGGCAGGCATTTGTCTCAGCCTCCTAAAGAGCAATGCAACCTTGAAAAAGCCACTCGGCTTTTCTGAGCCTCAGTTTCCTCAGCTGTAAATGGGGTTAATGGCAGCACCACTCTCTCTCCAAGCAGGCACACAGGAAAAGCTGGGCCAGGGTCAGCCTGCTTATCGCCCGTGAGGATGTGCTCGTTGGGGAAGTCCCTCCATGCCTCCAAACCCTTGGTTTCCTCATTCGCAGAGCAGAGGCTGCATGCCTGCCCAAGCCATTCCACATTCTGTGCTTGTCAGATAGTAAGTGCTCAATAAACAGGCATGACTATTGCTAGAGTCGGCCCATAGTCTTCTAGGAGGTTCAGAATGAATGACTTTGACATTCACAATGTCTCCCAGGATCCAGAGGAAACAGGGCCCCGTGAGAAGCCATCACCTCCCTGTGTTCCTC
>NW_012101920.1:452421-464991 GCF_000951045.1 Mandrillus leucophaeus
CCCCCACCTCCCTGCATGCTCCAGTTCATGACTTTATTGTCAATGGAGCTAGCGCCTTCCAAGGCCATTAGAAGTCTCATTCATGGGACCAAATTAGAAAATGCTCAATGTTCAATAAAGAGATCTTGGCCCCCACACCCACTAAACCCATGGGGCATCCGGAAGGGTGGCAGGGCCAGCTGGTGACACAGACGCTCCTATGAGCATCAGCCTCGGCCTGCAGACGGGTTGCAGCGAGATGGCTCGGGGTCTGCGAAGTGGTCCCAGGTGTGGCCATGGTCCCCTCTTGTGGCATGTTGCAGCTGACAGGTGCTTAGAAACCCACCTAAAGCAGATGCCTCCTTTCCCATATAATCAGAGAAAATCAACTTCACCTAAGGTCCTTCAGTGGCGAGGGCGGAGGGGAAGGAAGAACCTGAACGCCTGACCCTAGGTCCAGGACTCAGGTCACATGGCCAGCTGGGCACTGCGCTGAGCTGCCGCAGAGGACCCTTTCCAAAGCCTGTCCCATCTCACTCGCATATCCAGCCCTGGCTGGAGTGCTCCACAGGCACCTGGGATCAGCCCATGTGCTCACTGTACCCCATGCCTGGGGCGTGATGCTGCTGCCAGCAGGCCGATGAATGAGTGAGCGGGTGAACGAACGATGAGAACCCAGAAGTTCAAAGCCAAGGCCAGGGCTTCATTGCTGACCAGCTGCCTGACTTTAGGTACATGAGCTCCACTTCCCTGTGCCTCTCACCCCTCATTGAATGGGAATAATAGCAGCCCCGACTCACCCTGTGGTTGCAAGGATGAGCTAAGATCACGTCTGTAACAAACAGCGTGTAAATAAACAACTCTCAGAGCCCCTCCATATCATAGCTTGGTCTCAGACGTGGTTAATTCAACCAGAAAAAGCTGGAGCAGGCTCAGGAATCTAAGGCTCGTAGAACTCAAAAGTGATCTATGTCTAGATGGCCTTCTCTCTCAACAAAAGAACAACAGATGAAACGCCTTCTCTGTGCCAAAGATCACACTGGGCACTTTTGTTTAGCATCCTAACTATGCTCAACAAACACCAAACAAATAGCCTGACAGACACAAGTCTACATCACTTTATCGTTGAAGAAACTGCTGCCCAGTGAGTCTCCCAGAGTCCCAAAGCTACCAAACCCTAGAGCTGCCTCAGTCCAAATGACCCACTTCGTCTACTTCCAAGAGGCAGGACGGGCCAGTGGTCAACAGCGTGGGCTGTGGCTGCAGACGTCCTGGGCCCCAATCAAGCAGCACCATGCACCAGCTGGGGGTGACCCCAGGCAAGCTGTTACCCGCACTGTGTCCCAGTTTCCTTGCCTGTAAAATGAGCATAGTAACCCTACCACCTGCACTCCATAGTATCGCTGCAGAGACTAACTAGGTCACTCTACGGAAAGCACGCGCTAAAGGGTAGCTCCGGCCATGAACATCACACTGCCCAGCACATACCAGGGCCCCAACATTTATTTGTGACACAAAGTTTCTTCTGTATTGTTCCTCTTGGTTGCCAGAAATACAGCAAATTTCAGTCTTAATCTCCCTTTTGGGAACAGCTATTTCTCCAAGATTCTGGAAGCTCTCTGTTTTCTACCTACGTTTGGGGACAACGCTTTACTGAGCTCATTCATGACCATTTCTCTTCTACTGTGGACTGAAAGCACCCCTCAGTGAACCTCTGTGTCTTCGGTTAGTACATGAGTTACCATGCGGGCCCGTCTCGTCACGCCACCTCTCTGCCTGCACCAGCCCCGGCCCTGGCTCGCCCTCCCCGCTCTCTACCTCTCACCTCAGAGGCCAGCATGCCAGTCTCAATCCTTTCACAAGTCCATCCCTGACCGCTGCAGGCATCCCTCAGCCAGGGACACATGCGGCAGGGCAGAGAGCAGTGCCACAACTGGCCCACGGGTGTACCTGGTTTGGACTGTAGTCTTCTTCAAATTTTAATGAAATCACCAGTGTTATCATCAAAAGACCGGTATAGACAAGGAGAAGGTGGCGAGGACGGCTCCCCAAAAGTCGGCCTCAGAACCCCCACATCGCACACTCCGCCCTGCTACTCCCCACCCCATTCCCACCTCCATCTTCAAGTGAAAAGGCTACATCAAGTCACCTGTAAAAGATGCCTTCCCTCGGAAAATAGCAGGAGTCTCAGCAGGGATGAACAGGGTTCCTAGAGACTCTGGCCTTTCCCAAGGCTACAGCCCCAGACAGACAGATGCCACCCGTCTTGCAGCCAGTCTCAAAAAAATCCAGCTAGTCCGACTTTCAAAACATGCTCTGAATTCAACCCCTTCTCCTGCCTCCCCATGCCCCCACCCTAGTCCAGCCACCAGCCCCTCTGGCCTGGGCCTCTGCAGCAGCTTCTCCCTGTCCACCCCCCATCTATTCTCCTCTACTCGGTAGCCAGAGGGATCCTGCTGATACCTAGGTCAAGCCAGGCCCTCCCAGCTCCCGCCCCACTCAGAGTCCAAGTCCTCGAACTAAACATGTGCGAGGCCCACGATCCGCCCCCTCCATCCTTCCCCTTCCCCTGCCCTTCCCACACAGGCCTCCTCTCTGTTCAAGATGTCACCCAACTCAGCCCTGCTGTCCCCTCAGCCTGGAGAAGTCCCTGCAGCTTCCACATGGGCACCTCCTTCTTTGCCCAAATGTGGCCTTCCCAGAGAGGTCCATCAAACCACTCCCAATTCCCCTTGGCCTGATAGTTTTCCCCATAGGACTTACCACCTCCCGACAGACTATTTCATTTTTCTATTTAACATACTATTAAATTTTCCTATTTATAAGTTATATTGCTATCTCCCCCTACAGAGCACATCAGCTCCACGGGACCAGGGATTTTTGCCTGTGTGGTTCACTGCCGTATTCCCAGTGCCAAGCACACAGTAGGTGCTTGGTAAGTATTTTTAATAAATGAGCAAATGAACCCCAATGATCTCAGAACACTCTCCTCCTCCAATTTTTTTGAAGCCTGAGTGACCTGGCCACCACCTCTTTCCCTTCCCCTCCCCAGGAGGTCCAATGGAAGCTTCTGGAGATGCCAACACACCAGCCCTGATCAAGACAAATTAACATCTGCAACAGCTGCTTCCTGTCTCACGTCCCCAAGCACAACATTTTAATAGACAAATAGAAGCCAACACACCCAGCCAATTGCTGAAGGAGCACTGCTTACTGTCACGAGTGCAGCTTTCACCTAGAAAGGAAAAAATCCCATCTGGCTTGCTTCTTCCCTTCCTTAGATATTTCAAGTAAGTAACTTGCAGTTAGCATAAAAGCTGAAATCCAACAGAATAAGCATCCACGTCCCATAATCCATTTTATGAGATTTTGAAAGACTGGAGACTTTACCAGCTCCTCCAGCCCAGGAGGCAGTAGCCTAGACAGGTGGGCCCAGGCCCTCACTTACCTCCCTGCAAAGCTCATTACTGTTACCTGGAATGAAATGGCGATCGGTTTCAGCATCTGCAAGGAATTTCCCCTGACAGAGCTACCCATGTTTTTTCCACATGTCTGAACATCTGCTTGAAAGAACCAAGAGGACTTTTTGGAGGTGAGTGCAACGCTTCCACGTTCTCATATTTTGATCACTCCCTAAAAGGATGACTGATTATTCTTTCCATTAAACATGCATCCCAGGGAGTGATAAGAATAACGTTTCTTGAAACCCCAGCACAAGGATGGATAAGGAACATAGCAAAGTATCCCCTCCAGGGAATTTCTGTGCAGAATATGGCTAAAGGGTTTGGAAGCCGCCAGGAAAGGATTAAATGACAATGGCGTTATACAGGCCACTCTCAGCTGGGGTATTATGAGATCCCATAAGCTGAAGAGCTATGGAAACACTTAAAGCCCAACCTTGCAAAACCGCTCTGAATGGCTGTTTTGTCCACCGGAGGACCACTGCATCCTGTCCTGAAATAGGGCGAGGAATGATGGCAGGGCTCCACCACAAAGCGTGTGGCTCTTTTGAGATGAATCAAATGGTTCCCCTTCTCATCTGATATCTGCAGACCAAAGTCAGGCTTGTGAATTAAGATTCCTTGGTTCCTCTGAAAGAACCCTAGACTTGTTCTATTTCAATAAGATTTAGAACTTTTATACTTATTTATTTATTTGTTTTTTTTTTTTTTAGCGACGCGGTCTCACTCTGTCACCCAGGCTGGAGTGGAGTGGTGTGATCACAGCTGACTGCAGCCCTGAACTCCTGGGCTCAAGCCTCCCAAGTAGTTGGGATTATAGGTGTGAGCCACCACACTCACCTGAGATTTAGGGCTTTATAAGAGAAACTACCTGGATCCAGCTAACAGGGCTCCTTCCTTAACTGGACAATTCTTAGAAATCATATAAACATAACCTCTCTCTTATCTCCCTTTCTATTTGATAAACCTTGAAGTAGCACCATTCTTATTTACTCCAGATGATGTGAATTTAAGCATATTTACCATGAGCCAAATTCAACCCAAAGTTTGATTTAGTGGCCAAAACTTAAAAATCAGAAATTTCACACAAAAACTCCAGCTCCTAGCTCTTGGAGGAAAAAAAAAAAAAAAAAAACCTATAAAACCTGGCAACATTCTACCCACATTCCCACACGTCACAACCTACAAACAGCAACTACTTCCTGAGGCAAGACTCACATGCTGCTCTGCCCTACTCCCCACCACTCCCTATTGCTCCCTGACATTTAGCCAGTTCGGTCATTTCCTTTCATTGCCTGGCCCTCTTGAACTTGTCTGTTTGTGATCTCTGTTTATACAATCTCTTCTTTGATTCTCTCCTTAGTCCACTGCTTCTAGAGAGAGGTGTGTTGTTATTGAGAGTGTGGTCACTCAGTCCTTGCAAGTGGGTGCTTGCTGAGGCCTCTGGTGATGGAGCATGTGGCCCTGAGGTATCCCACAGTCCTGAGAGCAAGTTTAGGACTTTGCTTCTGAGCTCCAAGCTCATATATCCAACTGCCTACTTGACATCTTTGCTTGGGTGCCTTGGAAGCCCTTTGTACCTTCTATGCCCCAAACGGAACTTGCAACCTTCCCCCAAGAAAACACTTTCTTTCCCAAGTCCTTCTCCACCATCCATCCAACTGAACCATCCACTCAGTTGCTCCTTTACCTCCCATACCTAAGTCCTGAAGATCACACCATAGAATTCGTATCTTCCGCTCCCACTGCCACCTTCTAGTCCTCACCACCTTGATCTTTCCCTTGGCACTGCCACAGGCTAACAATCTCATCTCCCTTCTTCCTCCATAACTTCTTCTAATCTAGTCCCCAGAGAGAAGCCTGAGTGATCTTTAAAATGTTAAATCAGAATCAAGTTCCTCCTCTACTCAAAACCTATCACGTCTTCCCCTTGCCCTGGAATAAGCAAAATTTCATCTCCTCACCTTGGCTTTTAAGCTCTGCACAGTTTGGGCCTGGCAACCATCACCCTGCAAGCTAAACTTGAATGACACTGGCCCTCCTTCAGCTCTTCAGACACACACAGTCCTTTCCTGCCTCAGGGTCTTTGCATGTGCTGTGCTCTGTGTGTAGAACACACCACCACCAAGACAGACAGCGTGGAGGAGGAGGAGGACATCATTTGTCTCTTTGCTGTTTCTGTGACCTGTTCCAGGTCCCAGCTGCTAAGTCACCTCCTCGACGAGACCCTCTTTCTAAAGTAGGTCTTCCAAGTACCGTCTCTTGTTATGGTTTGTTCTGTTGAAGCAGTTACTCCCAAGCGGCGAATACAATAGACAAGCTTCTAATCAGTCATCGCGTCCCACCCTGAGTCCCAGCATCAGCCCACAGACCCCCTCCAAGTGGCCGCCATCTGGACTCTCAGGCCTCCCTGACCAACTCAAACCATCCTAGTTCACTTTTCCGCAGCCCCTGAGCTCCCTCAGGGCATGAGCTGTGCTGATCTCACCAACGTTGTATCACCCAGGATCAGCACAGCACCCAGCACATGGCAGGTCCCCAGTGACACATTCTCCATACAAATGAGTCATGAGATCTGAAAAGCACTTAAGGCTTGGGAAGAAACTTTCCTCCAAGACCAAGTACCATTCAAAAAAAGCAATGAAGAGAACAGCTGAGCATGGCATATGTTTAAGATTTTTAATTGTATACTTAAGGATAAAAAATGAAATGATCTTATACTCATTTTCTTTTTATATAAAGAGGAGCTTAAAACCATTAGGCATGAAAAAAGAATGAAGTTCTATAGTGTGGCAAATAAAAGAAAGAAGGGTGGGGACTAAGTAACTGAGAGGGGAACAGAGGCTGTGGTTCAGAAATAGAAACGGATACAGAGATAAAGAGTGAGACACAGATCAACAGAGAAGCCGGCGGAAGCATTCAGGCAAGGTACAAAGCAGGCTACACTGCTCTTCTGGGTATGAAGGGGGCGGTGCTCCAGATTCCAGAAGCAGTTTTCACACTCCCTTGAAGGTGAAGAGCAGCAATCCTCTGAAAGTCCACTCTTCATTTTTCAAAGAAGTTTTGTTTTTTTTTTTAAACTGACTTCCCATGCTAAAAATCAGGAATTAGCATGACTTATTTTGTAAAACATAATCTATTCAAATGACTTTTTTAAAAGATTCCACTTTTTGTCTTTTAAGGAGACTTGTCTACAAGTTTTAAAATCATATATTAGATCTTCCAAGTTACAAGCACTTGGGCCAGTTGTGGTGGCTCACACTGTAATCCTAACACTTTGGGAGGATGAGGTGATAGGATCACTTGAGCCCAGGAGTTCAAGACCAGCCTAAGCAATGCGGGGAGACCATGTGTCTACAAAAAAGGAAAAAATCAGCTGGGCATGGTGGTACACGCCTGTAGTCCCAACTACTCAGGAGGCTGAAGTGGGAGGATCACTTGAGCTCAGAAATTCAAGGCAGCAGTGAGCAATGATCATGCCACTGTACTCCAGCGTGGGTAACAAAGCGAGATCATATCTCTAAAATAAATAAACAAACAAAGTCACAGGCATGAAGAGGGAAGAGTCCTTGGGAGCTATCAGAGGGAGAGGCACAAACTTCAGGGACAGCCTAGCAGGTGTCTCCTGGACTGTACACTCAGCCCATTCCCTTCTCTGGAAATTTCCAGGGCCCCAGCCCCTGATGAATGGGTGAGCTGAGCCTCACTCCTCATGCAGCCCAACCTCCAGGCCACAGCCAACTGGACCAATAGGCGGCACCCTCCCAAGCCAGGGTCAATCAGCGTCTCCCTGAGAATCAAGATTTAGGCTCCCGTGAGGTGATGACAAGGTTCGTACTGGAACAGCACGTAAAACTAGGGGGGAAGGGAGTGGTCTGCAAGAGGCACAGGCATTTTCCCATCAGGCTTTTTCTGCACAAGTGAGAAGGCAGGAAAAGCTGGTCTGCAAAGAGACGTGGATGATCAGACCTACTGTGCTGCAAGTAGAGCTTGCAGTATCCAAATCTCAGCTCCACCATTTAATACCCATGACCTTGAACAAGTCCTTGACAGCTCCTTGACCTGTTACCTTTGTCATAAGGCTCTTTTGAGGATTAAATAAGTTAACACATATACAGCACTTGGAACAGGGTCTCACAGGCAGCAAATGTTTTCCAAGTGTTTATCATTAATCATCTTCCCAAAATGTAAGCTCATGACAGTGAGAATTTCCAGCTGTTTTGTTCATATCATGACCCAGAATCAAGCACCGTGCCTGGTACATAGTAGGTACTCAATAAACATCTTTCGAATAATCAGTGAATGAAGATACCACATAGCCGGAAATGGATACAGATTCTCTCTCCTTAAGACTTAAGATTGTTCAGCCAATGCATTTAATGAGCATATTCATTCTCCAAGTATTTGTTGAATGCCTGCTATGTTTGTAGCGACAAACTATGCTTGGTGCTGATATACAATGAAGAATAAGAAGGAAGTTGTGGTCTCTTTTAAACAAAGCTCATGGTCTAAGAGAGAGAGACATTGACAAAATAATTACACAAATGTTAGAATTACAAGCAGTGGCAGGTGGCATGAAGGAAATGTGCATGGAGCTCTGGACACATAAAACAGCACTTGGCCAGGCACGGTGGCTCACGCCTGTAATCCCAGCACTTTGGGAGGCCGAGGCGGGTGGATCACTTGAGATAAAGAGTTTAAGACCAGCCAGACCAATATAGTGAAACCCTGTCTCTCCTAAAAATACAAAAATTAGCCAGGCATGGTGGTGCACACCTGTAATCCCAGCTACTCAGGAGGCTGAGGCAGGGGAATCACCTGAACCCAGGAGGCAGAGGTTGCAGTAAGCCAAGATTGTACCACTGCACTCCAGCCTGGGTGACAGAGTGAGAGAGACTGCCAAAAAAAAAAAAAAAAAAAAATTACATAAGGCAATTGCTCTCAGGATTGGACAGCAGGAAGCAGAAGACTGTGGTCCCCGAGGGAGAGGAAGGGCACAGGCAAGCCCACCTCCACTTCAGCTCTCTGCCTGGGGACAGCTCCCCTGCCACGTGCAGGAAGTAGCATCTGAGCAGAGCACAGTGGTCACACTGTGCTGAGGATTTCCTGAAATAATCCTGGATTTCTGGCACCACTCAGAGTGCCAGGCTGTGGAAACTGCTAGAATCGGTGGCATCAGAGAGGAGGAAGCTACTGGGGGAGCCCTCAAGTCTTTGGCCAAGGGCTGGGCTGTGTAAGCACAGGGAGAGGTGGCACAAGGTTTACCAGAGAGGGGCTGCTATGGGGTGGAGAGAACAGAGAGACTAAGAGTGCAGCAGAGCTGGCATATGGGAATTCCAGCCCACCAGATTAAAGAGACCTCCCCACCAGGCATCCAAAAAGGCTGTGCCTGCAGAACAGGCACATGCCTCAGAGGAAGGGCTACTCCAGGCCTGCCCTAACGGGGCCTAAAACCAATCCTCAAATGAAATACAGAGAAGACAGTTTAAAAGCTAAGCCCCATCAAGTTAAATACAACTTGAGCTTTCCACAGATCCACGCTGATGAAATGTGAAACGAAGTTCAGAATATCTACCATATCCAGTGTATGTCATCACGATGTCAGAATGCAGTCGACAACTACTAGACACGCAACACAACAGGAAAATGGGACTCATGGTCAAGAAACAAAAACTCAATGAATATAAACAGATTCCAAGATCGCTGTGATGTCTGATTTAGAAAAAGCAATTGTCAGGACTTGTAAGTTCTTATTATTATTATAGATGTCCTTAATCAGAGGTACACATCCAAAGTACCAGTGGAGATTTGGGGGGGTTTGTGGTTTTTCATTTGTTTGTTTGTTTACCTGGGTTTTACTCATGTTATATAATTTCTAATTAAGTAGTTTCAGAATGCCCAACAATCTGAATTTTTAAGAACCACCCCAGAGGTTCTGATGCACACTACAGATTAAGAACCAGGTTTTATCATATTAATAGGATACTTCCACTTTAAGGCAAATACCAAAAAATTTGTTATATTAATTTAAATGTATTAAAAGTTCTGGTTAATTGACTTGTTAGTGGGCACCAGTCAGTTGTTCCTGGTCAACCAGATTATACAATTAAGAATATTTCAACTCCAATTATTTTGGGGGAAAATAGGCACACTTCTCTACTTCTTTTGAAAAAAAAAAAATCTGAGGTTAAATCAAAAGCCACAGACACACAAAAAAGATACTGATTAAGAAAAACACAAAAGGAAATGCTCATGGCAAAATGTAAACTTAAAAAATCAGAGTACAATCTACATGTTCACTATAGAATTAAGCATAGAAATATATGGTAACAGAGGCTGCCGTGTTTGTGAATAGAAAAAAGAAAGGCAATATATCAAAATACTAATATAGCTATTTTAGGTAGTTTGATAATGTATAGTTTTAATTTTTCTTACTTTTCTGTATTTTACAAATATTACTATTTTTTCATAATGAACTCTTCATCTGAAACTTAAGATGATGGCTTCAGAAATCTTCTGTCAATACACAAACCTCTGCAAAACTCTAGCAGTTTCTCCACAGAAAGAGAAGGGAAGAAGCGTCCGGGCACACGAGTATCATTTCTATCCTTATCCAGCTCAAGAAAACTTTCTCCTCTGGTTTATGAGTAGCTGGATTAGCTTCTAATGTTAACTTAATCTCAGATTTCTCATTCCTCAAAGGAGTTAAGAGGCTGAGACACACACCTCAACTTAACAAGCCACAAACAGTGGGTCAGCAGAAGTGAATCTCTCAGTGACAAACACCACACACAAAAGGAAGAGTATTCAAGTCCATACCTGAACCACAGGGTGGCCTCCAGTTGGAGCTTTGACGGCTCCTCGGCTGCCTTCTGTCTCATAGTGGGCCCGGTGATGTGGCTTGGGCTGCACCTCGATCCGCAGCTCATAAGATCCTGACTGACTGGACAGCGGCCACTCAAGTGGAGGGAGGGATGCCGTCACTGGGATGCTGAAGGAGAAAATAAAATCAGCCATGTGTGCAATAAACCAGAATTAGTCAACTTGTACAATAATTGTAAATGGCCCATTTTCTGAAAATCATGGATACGGTCATGTATTGCTCAACAATGAAGATACGTTCTGGGAAATGCACCATTAAGTGAACATCAGAGTGCACTTACACAAACCAAGATGGCACAGCCTACTACATACCTACACTATATGGTATAGTGGCTCCTAGGCTACCAACCTGTACAGCATGTGACTGTACTGAATACTGTAGGCAATGGTAACACAATGGGAAGTATTTGCCTATCTAAAGATATCTGAACACAGAAAAGGTACAGTAAAAATACAGTATTATGGCTGGGTGTGGCGGCTCATGACTTAATCCCAGCACTTTGGGGGGACAACATGGGTGGATCACTTAAGCCTAAGGATTTGAGGACAGCCTGGGCAACATGGAGAGACCCTCTCTACTAAAAATACAAAAATAAAAATAAAAATCAGCCAAGCATGGTGGTCCATGCCTATAGTCCCAGCTACCTGGGACACTGAGGTGGGAAGATCATCCAAGCTCAGGAGGTCAAGGTTGCAGTGAGCTGTGATTGCACCACTGCACTCCAGCCTGAGGGACCAGAGTGAGACCCTGTCTCAAAAAAAAAAAAAACCAAAAAAACAAAAACGAAACAAAACAAAACACAAGGCTGGGTGCAGTGGCTCATGCCTGTAATCCCAACACTATGGGAGGCTGAGGTGGGCAGATAACTCAAGGCCAGGAGTTCATGACCAGCCTGGCCAACATGGCGAAGCCCTGTCTCTACTAAAAATACAAAAATTAGCTGGGCTTGGTGGCGCATGTCTGTAATCCCAGTTACTCAGGTGGCTGAGGCACAAGAATCGCTTGAATTTGGGAGGTGGCGGTTGCAGTCAGCCAAGATCGCACCACTGCACTTTAGCCTGGGTGACAGAGACTCTGTCTCAAAAAAACAAAAACATAAACAAAACAGTATTATAATCTTATGGGACCACCCCCATATATGGGGGATCCATCACTAACCAAAATGTGATCATGGGGGCATGATTGTATGTGAACAAAATGCTGAGGCAGCACATACTTCTTAGACATGACAGGTAGAACTGTTCACAGGGTAGAGATCTTTCTCTTTGCCTTCTCTTCCACCTTGATGAAGACAGTGTGAGCAACTTCTCAATTAATGAAGCTTATGTTAGTTCTAGCATGTTTCTAACTGCTGTCACTTCTTTTCCCCTAGGAATTTTGAAAAGCATCACTATGGATTTATGTCACCATGTCCTGAGTTTTCACATATGGCAGAAATCATTAATCAGAGTATTCTTTCCCAGTTAGCTCAGGGCTGCTAGGAGCTGACACTATCAACTGGGCTTGGTTAAGCACTTGCAATAAAGCCAATTCTGTCTTCTCTATCACAGCAGTACCAAGGGGAGCCCAAGGGGTAGCACCTCCATAAACTTCATCTGTGCCAGAGTCCAACTTAAACATTTCATCCAACTTATAACCATATTCTCCCTAAGCAAGCAAATCTCTTCCTCTTCTTTCCAACCACATTGCCTCCTGAAATCCCTTTTACCCTGCAGTCTTAGGGTTTCCAAAGTACGCCTGCTTTACCTTAGTTATAGTGCCAAGATGCTTTCAAGCTTCTGCCTGCAACCAACGAGCCACACATGACAACCACTTTTACCCATATCATTTATACAAGTGAACAGTTTTTAAAGGTTTACAAACTATGACTCATTAAAAAAATACTTTAGCCCTGTATTAACACGCTTTAAAGCACCAAAAATTTTGTGAGAAGAAAATTCAGCAGCATATCCCCAGGTTTCAGTTTATACTTTTGCTTGGTTCTGAAATAGGTATTTGATGCTGAAATACAATCTGAAGAAGTAGAGCATCCCTGTAATCCCAGCATTTTGGGAGGCTGAGGCAGGTGGATCACGAGGTCAGGAGATCAAGACCAGCCTGGCCTGTAACGTGGTGAAACCCTGTCTCTACTAAAAATACAAAAAAAATAGCCAGGCATAGTGGTATGCGCCTATAGTCCCAGCTACTCGGGAGGCTGAAGCAGGAGAATCGCTCGAAGCCAGGAGGCAGAGGTTGCAGTGAGCTGAG
>NW_012101920.1:465435-487513 GCF_000951045.1 Mandrillus leucophaeus
AACCAGCCTGAAATTCTGATTTGAATTCCAGCCCTCTGCTGAGATGCCCATATACCCTGAGGTCAATGTTATCAGGAGACTTCCCTGATGCCCCATCCTCTCAACTTTATAGAAGATTCTTGCAAAAGACCACATTGGCTGGCACAGATTGGTACTTGTGAGGAACCAAAGGACTCTGACACTCAAAACTTCTCTGATCAAGATGCCTCACGGAGAGGAAAGGCTTTTGTAAACAAAGTCTCCAATAAATATGTCATAATCATATTTCACAGCAGTGTCCCTCCCTACTCTCAACCATTAAATAAAATCATGGTTTGGAGACTGACCTGTCTACGTAGCACAAAGAACAAGGAGCCCACACTGGAGTACAATGGCGCCATCTCGGCTCACTGCAACCTCTGTCTCCTGGGTTCAAGTGATTCTCCTGCCTCAGCCTCCCAAGTAGCTGGGATTACAGGCATGCGCTACCACACCCGGCTAATTACGTATTTTTAGTAGAGACGGGGTTTCTCCATGTTGGTCAGGATGGTCTCGAACTCCCGACCTCAGGTGATCCACCTGCCTCGGCCTCCCAAAGTGCTGGGATTACAGGCATGAGCCACTGTGGCTGGTAGCATTTTCTAAGATAGCCCTGTGAAACTTTAGTCACTGAACTCAGAGCTCTGTAGCCAAATGGCCTTTGAAATCACCACATATTCTGTCCACATTAAAGTCTCTGAGAAGGCCTGCACACAGGCACCTACTTAACTCTGCTAAACCCAGAAACTCCTTTTTTTAAAGATACAACAACTGACATACTGAAGCCCTGGTGTTCTCAGAACCTGCTTTGAAGGAAATGCCAGGCTGGATGCTCCATGCAGTACATTTTCGTCTGGTATGGGGGTGAGCAAGGCCCAGTGGGCAGGGCCCGAGGCCACCCTCAACCCCACACCAATCAAGAGCTCCACCTTTATCTGTTTATCTATTTGAGGACTCAATTTTTTTTTTTTTTTTTTTTTTTGAGGTGGAGTCTTGCTCTGTCGCCAGGCTGGAGTGCAGTGGCATGATCTTGGCTCACTGCAACCTCCGCTAATTCTCCCTACTCCGCCTCCCGAGTAGTAGCTGGGATTACAGGCATGCGCCACCATACCTGGCTATTTTTTGAATTTTTAGTGGAGATGCGGTTTTGCCATATTGGCCAGGCTGGTCTTGAACTTGCTACCACAGGTGATCCGCCCACCCTGACCTCCCAAAGTGCTGGGATTACAGGCATAAGCCACTGCACCTGGCCTATGTGGGGACTCGGTTTAATATTTGGGATAAAAGACTTCCATTTGCTAAAATAAAAAATAATTTGAAAACCACAGGGATCGTGGTAATAACATGAGTCTTCCAATTCCTCATCTACGAGAACAGATAGGATAATCTCTAGCCTTAGCCTTCATATACCTCCTTTGTCATTTCATCAAAACAAAGATAAAAAATAACACAAACCAAGTTTCTGTGAGAATCAAATGAAATAATATACATAGAGAGTGCAATTCGCCCTCTATATCCAGGGGTTCTGTGTCCTCAGATTGAAAATATTCAGAAAAAAACAAATCCACAAAGTTCCAAAAAGCAAAATTTGAATTTTCCATGCCCATTGAGTCCATATGAACGAAGTGGTGTGCAGGCATTGTATTAGGTATTCTAAGGTATTATCATCTAGAGATGATGTAATGGATATGGGAGGATGTACATAGGTTATATGCAAATACTATACCATTTTACATATGGGACCTGAGCATCCTCAGATTTTGGTATCCGAGGATACCACTGCACAGGCTCTACACTAAGAGTTTGACATATATCGTCTCATCTAATCCATTTAAAAAAACACACACACACACAAGGTAGGTTCTATTGTCTTCTCACAGGGAATAAACCAAGACCAGAAAGGTGCTCAGTACAAATGCAGTGGGGGGAGGAAGCTCTTGATTGATTAGTGATGTCTGCCCTAGGCACGGCTTCAGAAAGGAGCTCAAGGAGAAAGAGGGTGCTGACTGATTAGCAATGTCTTTCACAAGCACAGCAGCAGAAAGGCAGCAGCCAGAGATGCCCACGTTCACTCAGGTAGTGAGTGGCGGAGGCAGGACTCAAAGCGAGCCTTAAGAGACTCCAAAGCCTACATGCTATGCTGCTATCTACATACATCACTTCAGCTTCCCAAGATTTTAAGCTCCTTGGCTCACACATTTTTTTTTACGGCCTCCATATAACTGGGGCACATAGCAGATGCTAACAAACATCAGTTCCTCTTGTGCCTACTAGAATGTCAGCTCCATGAAGGCAGAAATTTTTGCCTGTTTAGTTCACCACTGTCTCTCCATTACTTATGTAACAGAATCTGCCACCTAGATGTTTGATAAACACTTTCTGAATAAACCAGGTGACATATGAGCAATTACATTTAACATGACTGCAACCTCATAACCACCTGGTGAGTCAGGTACACTAATTACACCCATTTTACAGATGAGAAAAACCTGGCCCAGGGAATGTACCTTCCTTCTCAGGGTCTCGCAACCAGCAAGGGACCAAGCCAAGATTTAAATCCATTTAAAGTCAGACTTAAACCTGACTCTGAATCCCATGCTCATGAACAGAGAACCATCTCTTAAAACTAAACCACAGAAGCAATCATTTTCAAAGCCCTGCTCACCTGCAGATGGGAATGGCAGGCACCAGCGGCTTGGGCCAAGTGGGCGGAACCAGCAGGATGGATTCGGGAGCCGAGTTTCTCCTCTCCCCCTGCTCGCAGGGCCCCAGGAACTCCACGGCCGGGTAGATGTGGCGAGGCAGGCCGGCCTTGGATGGGGCTGCAGACACCGGCGAGGGGTCAGGGCTGGTCTTCCACATCTTGGGGGGGATCCCACAAGGCGAGTCCGTGGCGAGGCTGTTCAGGGCATCCATGATCACGGCAGAGCCAGCCACAGGGGGGTACCCAGCGGGAGCGCCGTGGTCCTGGGGTGCCAGGTGAGATGAGGGCTGCGGCGAGGGGCTCCGGGAGCGCTGGGGTGAGGCTCCGGGCGGCAGGGCAACCAAGGCCTCGGCGCACGAATGCCTCCGCTTGGCACCAGGCGACGAGGAGCGGGAGGCCGGACGGGGCACGGGCGAGTGGCGGCCCAGGCAGCTGTCCTCGGCGAGGCTGGTTCGAGGTGACATTATTGGCGAGGTTCTGGGGGAATAATGAGCAGGGATGTTTTGAAACTGCGGACACAGGTCGTCGGGCCCGCCGTTATTGGGCGAGACGCAGGGCGAGGTGTAGGGGGAGAAGGTGTCAGAAATGAAGCTGGCAGAGGAGCCGCTGCTAGCGGGGCTCAAGCAAAGCGGCTCGCGGTAGCCCTCGAAGCCGGGCACGGGCAGGGTGAACCTCGGGCTGGCGGCCACCCCGGCCAGGGGCGGCTGCTCCACCAGGAGGCCCGCGTCTCTCATGCGGAGGGGGCCCACTGCCTGGATCAGTTCGTGGGACGGAGTGATCTCGATCCGAGGGCTCAGGCCCGAGGCCCCTGCTGGCTTGGCCGCGCTCAGAAAGTTCTGCGGCCCTACCCTATCCGGCTCTCCGAATCGGCCGGGGGGCTCGCCAGAGAGACTAGCAAGGGGGCTGTATGGCTTGAGGCCATAGTCCAGGACATCATCGGGGTATGCGGGTCCGGAGGGTGGGCTGGCGACCTTATGTGCATTCGGCTCTTCTGGAAAGAGAAGGGGGAAGGGGGGTCTTTTTAAGCCTCAAAAACAGAACTCCCGGTGCAGAGCAATCACAGGCTGGGTTTTGTCTCATGTCGTTGATTTTTTTTCAAATTCCCACCATGCCAAACCCCAAGCTAGAAGCTCCGTTCCTCACCAGAAGGAAACTGAGGCCACTTTGTCCCAGGTCCCTGGAGAAGAGAGGTCGAAGCAGAATGAGTTCTGGAAGATCCCCGGGCTAAGGGCCTCCAAACTTGGGTTTAAATGAAACCCTTCGGAGAAGTGTACTTTATCTCACAACCCCATTCACACCACCGTGTACACCCACAACTGCAACAAAAGCCTCCCAAGTCCATACTTACCCCTGCTACATGACACCCTCAGACCCTCCCTCCTGCCTGACTGATTTTGCTTCAACGCTGGTCACGACCCATTAGACGGATTTCCTAACCCGCTGGTACGGTAGGTCACGACCCGTAGTTTGAAAAGCACCAATCCAGGGCCTATGGCAGCAATCTACACATGTGACATGGACGCAAGACACAGAGGGAGGCTGCACAGGCTCTGCAGCCCATGGTCCCCTGGGCTTGAATCCCAGATTTCACACCAAGTACAAGAAGTGGCTTCATTCAGATCCGGGGCTCCTGACTCATGTCTCGTCTGTGTCATTTTACAAATGAGGAAACTGAGGCCCAGAGCCGGGAAAAGGCCCAGCGAAAGATACGGAATTAGGAGGCTTAAAAATACCACAGGCAAGCCACTTGCCCCCCCGACAGGCAGGGTCACTGCTACAGAGGTTACCTGACACCCAAACTATTAAAATCAATGGATGCAGGCTGGGCGTGGTGGCTCACACCTGTAATCCCAGCACTTTGAGAGGCTGAGGTGGGCAGATCACTTGTGGTCAGGAGTTTGAGACCAGCCTGGCCAACATGGTAAAACCCCATCTCTACTAAAAATACAAAAATTAGCCAGGTGTGGTGGTGCAGACCTGTAATCCCAGCTACTCAGGGGGCTGAGGCATGAGAATTGGTTGAAACCAGGAGGCAGAGGTTTCAATGAGCCAAGATTGTGCTACTGCATGCCACCCTGGGTGATAGAGTGAGACTCTGTCTCAAAAATAAAATAAAATAAAATAAAGATAAAACCAATGACCGAAAGGCCCTACCGCTAGAGAATGCTGTTCAAGTACAATGTTCTATGACAGCCACCCAAGGACACTGCCACCCATCACCTCACACTGTCATTTAATTCTCAGCCTGACCCTCTTCTAGCAGACACCCTGCCTCACTGCATCCTGTACAGGTCCAGGTACATGGGGCTGCTTGGGAAATTCCCATGGAGTTAGTGCCCCCACCTACCCCTCATTGCAACTCCACCTCCAAGGACCCCATCTCATCAGAGGCCCCTCCACCCTCCCCGTCAGCTCATGGGGCGGCCTGGACTCCTTACTCTGATGCCTCACATCTGATCCGTCATCAGCCCTGACTGTTCCACTGTCAGGACAGAAACCAGATTCCCGGGTCTCCCCAATCCATCGCATCCACCCTGGTCCAAGCCACCGTCCTCTCGCACGGGGACTACTGCAGTCACCTCCTCCCTGGCCTCCCCACTTTGTGGCTCTGTCAGTCTGTTTGTCACGCAGCAGCCTTTAAGATGTCCATTCTCAAAACCTACTATAAAGGCTTCTGGACACTTTAGATGGAACCAAAAGTCACTAACACAGCCTGTGCCCTGGCCTGCCACCCACCCCCACCACTCCCCACTTCTCCCCAAGCTGGGTCAGCAACAACCCCTCCAACATCCTCGCTGTACTGAAGCAGCTCCTGCCTCAGAGGCCTGGGGTTCCCTCTGCTTGGAAACCCTCCCCGCAAGATCCTCCCACTTCCCCTGGTTCCTTCCTGCATCTGCTCAGCCAGCACCTCCTGAGATCCGCCCATCAAAAAGCTCACCTCCACCCCTTTTCCCTGCCATCTTTTCTCCACTGACACCTGCTAACAGCTCCCATCGCACCAGGTATCTGTTTAGGGAATCTCATTCTGCCAAACCAGGAGCAGGCAAACCACAGTCCACGGGCCAAATGCGGCCCATGGGTTGTGTCTGTAAATAGTTTTAGGACAACACAGCCACACCTATTTATTTACACAGGGTGAACAAAGCAAGCTACAGCTTACTCCTATACTACAACAGCAGAGTTGGTAGTTTGGGAACCGAATGGCCCCCGAAGCCTGAAATATTTACTCCTTGGCCCTTTAGAGAATTTTACAACCCCACACTGGACCCAGAGCTCCATCAGTGTTGGGCCCGTGTCACTGTGGCCCAGCATTGTCTGCCAAGCACCTACCACAGGGCCTGGCACTTGCAAGCCCCCATAAACATTTGCCGAGTGGCTGAGAGAATAAGTAAATACAAGAACCATGTCCAGGGGCCTGCCAGCCAGAAACAAGACCTTTTCCTGCCTTGGGGAAGCCTGGGTGACCACCCCAGTGAGCTCAGCCTCCTTGTTCCCTTTCTGGGCTGTCCTAGAGGAAATACTGTCCAGTTTAGCTGAGCTGATCTCTCGGTGTCCACATGGTACCCCCACTTCCAAAATGGCTCCCCACAGCTCTAGGTAAAAATAAATGAGCCCCGCCAGGCAGCCTGGCTGGGCCCTGCCTGCCCATCGACCCTCGCCGGCATTCACTCCCCCTCCCGCCCTGTCTGAACTCCAGCCAGAGGGGCGTGTGGTGATTTTTGTTTTCTGTTTGATTTTGAGGTCATACTCAGCTGCCCAGTTTGGAGTGCTGTGGCACAATAATAGCTCACTGCAGCCTCCACCTCCCAGGCTCAAGCGATCCTCCCACCTCAGCCTCCCAAGTAGCTGGGACTACTAGCACACACCACCGGGCTCAGTTAATTTTTTTTTTTTTTTTAGTAGAGACGAGGTTTCACTATGTTGCCCAGGCTGGTCTCAAACTCCTGAGCTCAAGTGATCCTCCCACCTCAGCCTCCCAAAGTGTTGCGATTATAGGCGACAGCCACCGTGCCTGGCAAAGGGGAGTTTTTTAAAAGCATCAAGCTCCTTCCTGCCCCGGGATCTTGGTACTTGCCGCTGCCCCTGCCTCAACAGCTCCTCCCCTGCCCACTGCCAGGCCCCCTTCTCCACATGACTAAAGCCCGCCCATGCCCATGGGCGCGGCTTAAGTACTGCATGCTTCTAGAAGGACCCCTGACCACTTGACTAGCTCAGGCCCGGCTCACAGGTCCCTGCTGTGTTCTGTGCACATCTTGCCATAACGACTGAGGAACTGTGAAGTTCTCCGTTTCCCTCAACCTCCAGTCTGCCCCTCCCTCGACCTGGAGATCCACCTCCACCAATCAGCGAATGCTATGAGGACTCTTGCTCTGCCATGCCCCTAGCACTTGGATGGGTCCTGCCACTAAACAGGCCCTCAAAAAGGATGTGTTGGCTGAATGAATGATGTAAGTTCAGAAAAGTCTACCTGGAATAAACTATTAATCAAAGATGCCACTATCCAAACCAAAAGATAGAAGGCGATAACTCTAGAGAGGGTCATTTGGTAATATCCATGAAAATTCCAAACACACATGCCCTTGGAACCACATGTGCCCCTCGGAACCAAGCAATGCTACTTTTAGAAATCCATCCTGGGCCAGTCATGGTAGCTCACACCTGGAATCTCAACCCTTTGGGAGACAGAGGTAGGAAGATTGCTTGAGCTCAGGAGTTTGAGACCAGCCTGGGCAACATAGAGAACCCATCTCCAAAACAAAAAAAATTTTTTTCATTAGCTGGGCTTGGTGGCACCTGCCTGTAGTCCCAGCTACTGGAGAAGCTGAGGTGGGAGGATCAAGGCTGCAGTGACCCATGATCGTGCCACCACTTCCCAGCCTAGGTGACAGGATGTGACCCTGTCTCAAAAAAAAAAAAAAAAAAAAAAAAATTCTTCCTGCAGATATACTCTCATCTGTGCAAAATGACCTGTGTATCCTTAAGATTAGTTACTACAACCCTGACTATAATCCCAAAAGACTGGAAGCAACACAAAACCCATCTACTGGGGATGAATTAATTCTAGCTCATTCATATGAAGGGATACAATATAGCTACAAAAAGGCCTGAAGAAGTTCTTTATGCATTGACATGGAATGACCAGTGAGATTTAGTATGCAAGGAGAAAAGCAAGCTGTATGGCATGCACAGCATAAAAAGGATGAGAGGATGTACAGACACACACAGAGATGTACAGTGTACACAGATGTACAGATGTATACAGATTACACATATGTACACAGATGTACAAAGACATACGCGCACAGATGTACACGCACAGATGATGTACACACACAGACAGATGTACAGGCACAGCTGAAGGATGCACAGGCTTTCTCTGGAAGTCACAAGGAGCAGTGACATCCTCCGGGGAGGAGAACTAAGGAATAAGAGGACAGTGGCATGGCAGAAAGACTTCCTTTGATTCATGTAATTATGTAAGAAAATAAATGTAACTCCCAAAAGAAACATTTTTAATTTTATTTCCTAGGTGGTAGATGACATAACACGATCTATAGTAATGAAACCCTGTTTTATGAAGCAGGAAATGGAGAGTGCGGTCCTGCCCTGCCACTAAGCAGCAGCATGATTTTGGAGAAGTCCCCCACCCACTGGAGGCCTCAACACCTTCTCGTTTATAACTGAACAGCATTACATTGAATCCGTTTCCTTGGTGGCTTCTGGCTCTGAAATCCTTTGATTTTTCTAGCTAGCATCTGTAAGGCCTGGAGTTCTCGTGAGGCTGTAGTTTAATGTAAACGTGTATTTGAATTCGCACATACGCGCGCACACACACGCCTTCCTGGAAGGTAACAGAGCATAGATTTTTAATCTAGGAAAAAAGGAATGTCAAGTCCATGGCCAACAACATTCTGAGAATTCAAACCAGAAAAAAAGTCTCTTAGCAAAAATTCCGGCCATATCAGAAAAACTGCACTGCATCTTATCAGAAACACACGGTTGGGGCTGATGTGGACAGTCCACAGAAACGCAGTCCTGGAAACGCCCATCGCTCACACTCCCTGGGAGCCCTGAAGAACAGAGAGCTCGAGTGTGCTGAGCAAAACTATTTAAAGCATTTACATTGGTTTTCATTAATCCAAGCGGCAGAGTTTTTCTTCTTTTTTCCCTCTTGACAAGACTTTAAATGTTTACCAGCAAGCGGGGAATAGGAAGATAATTAATAATCATTGAATTCTCAGTCCCCTGGGTATTTGACAGTAAATTTCACAAATGGCACATCATTAAAATATTCCTCTAAGTTACTGGCTGAGATTTTTCACTATTTCTCCTTAAACAACTGCCATGCTCGCAGGCGGCTTTCTCACAGTCATCACGATGCCTGCACGGCACCGGGTGAAGTTAGTTTCATCTCAGAACCACCAAATTTTCTCAGGAGGGTTTCCAAAAAGCTTGCTTTTTTTTAACCACTTGCACGATCTTTGCTCTATTCATGTGCCGCCAAAAAATATTTACTTAATATTTCTAGTATTTAAATTCACTCACTTATTTTTTTTTATTATTTTAAAAGGAAACTTTATACCACTACTGTAGATGGAAAATCAATGTCACCTCCATAAATAGAAGGTAGGGTAAAAATACAATAAAAATAAAACTTACTAAATTCAAGCAAGACACAGTGGCTGGGCAAAGACTCTGAGACTGAGGTTTTATACACCCCCACCCCCGCCAATGCTCCTGTGGTATAACTCATATACACAGATGTCAGTGTTTTCAGTATAGGGTTTGATGAGTTTTGCCAAATGTCATACATTCTTGCTACCACCAACATAATCAAAATATGGAACATTTCCAGGACCCCAGAAAGTCAAGACCTAGAAACAGGGAGAGGGAGGAGTCAGTGTTAGAAAGAAAAGTGTGAACGATACAGCAGTACCTCACTAAAGCGTTACTCCTTTTTTTGTTTGTTTTGCTTTGTTTTTTGTTTTCTGAGACAGAGTCTCACTCTGTTGCCAGGCTGGAGTACAGTGGTGTGATCTCGACTCACTGCGACCTCCGCCTCCTGGGTTCAAGCGATTCTCCTGCCTCAGCCTCCTGCGTAGCTGGGATTACAGGTGCCCACTACCACGCCCGGCTAATTTTTTTTGTATTTTCAGTAAAGACGGGGTTTCACCATGTTAACCAGGCTGGTCTCAAACTCCTGACCTCAGGTAATCCACCTGCCTCGGCCTCCCAAAGTGCTGGGATTACAGTCTTGAGTCACCACGCCCAGCCTGAAATTCCACTCCTTCCGACTAGTTCGAAGAGAAAATAGCACTGAAAAATAGTTCTTAGCAAATACAATGTCCTCACTGGTGGACCACCTAAAATCCATTTCGCCTACCATGGGAGGTACCTGGCCTAAATACGAGGCATCAGTACCAAAGGGAGGAAGAAGATAGAAGCAGTGATGGGGGATTTAGAGGTTGCTGCTCGAGAGCCTCTGTGCCTCCATGTCATGCACATACTGTTCCCCTTACCCAGAACTCCCTTCCATACCTCCCGACCTTACGTCTCCTAACAAGCCACTATTTATCCATCATGATTTGACCTGAACCACCCCCTCCTGGAGGCCCTCCCTGTTTCCCCAGGCTGGATCAGGCAGCTCTTCTACACTCCCAGGTCCCACAGAAGTCTGTCTATGGATTCACTCATTTGTCTACCCTCTAGACTCTGAGCTTCTTAGAGGCAGATAGGAGTCCTACATCAGTAATTATTATGAAGATAATTATAATGCAGAAAAAGCAGCTAAAATGTATTGGGAACTTACATGCAAGGCACTGTTGTAAGCACATCACATGTAGTAAATTACTCGACCCTCACAGCCACCTACCCACCGGATGCCCATAGTAGCTGCCCTGCCTCTCTCCCCGTTGTGGCAACCAAAAATGTCTCCAGGCATCGCCAAACATCTCCTGCCAGGCAGACTCGCCCCCAGCGGAGGACCGTGGCTCCTGGCTTTACAACCCCAGCATGGCACACGAGGCCTGCGCACAGCAGAGGCCCAAAGACTGCTGGAAACATCAACTCATGACTCACGCCCTCAACCCGAACTGATTGAGAAATGAGACATCTGCTCACTCTCGGCCCTGGCAGGTAACGCTCATCTCTGTGGCAGACGTCTGAAAGTTCTCATTCTTATCACCCGTCCTTTCATCGAGTTCCTGGGTGCTTACCCAATAGGTAGGCCCTGTGAATATGTGGCGAAATCTCTGACC
This sequence comes from Mandrillus leucophaeus, assembly GCF_000951045.1. Classification (NCBI taxonomy): domain Eukaryota; kingdom Metazoa; phylum Chordata; class Mammalia; order Primates; family Cercopithecidae; genus Mandrillus; species Mandrillus leucophaeus. The sequence goes on from NW_012101920.1 coordinate 476,416, forward strand.
ACTCCCGAAAACTGCAGGACAAGATTGCTGGGGAGGCCAGTTCAGCCCTCCTCTTTGCCCCACCAAGCAAGAGCTCTCAACTGAGATCCAGGTCTGAGAACGGAGGGTAGCACAGGGTTAGGGGACTCCAGATCCACTCCCACCCCTGGCTGTGAGACTTGGGGAAACTCCATGTCCTCATGTGTGACACGGGGTGATGACGCTGGTGATACAAGCCTGTCAGTTTCCCTAACCTATGCAAAGCCCAAGACACACAGAATCAATACTCAGTAAATGGGGCCTACTGGATTATTATTGAAAGAACAATCTTTTCAGTGACAGTTCTGCTCTTTCCCTGCTATAGTTACTCTATTTTACAACAACTTGAATGCACTAGTCCCCAACCCCTTCAAAAGCATTATGAAAAAAAGGAAGACATTTTTATAAAAATAAAATGGGTTGGTCAGCACTTTAGGAATTCTCTTTTCACCTCAGATTCTGCTGATCTTCAGAAAATGTGTGGAGGAGGTAAAATGTGCTTCCAACACCCTCTCCATTCCACACTTTGTACTTTTCCTCCCAGGCTACCTGGGAGTGGATCAACTAAATCTTACTAAAGTGCTGGTGAGTCAGTGAGCTGCTTGTCATAACCGAAATACTAATAGCTAACACATCTATACCACTTACTTTATATCGAGAACCACTGTATGCATCTAGTATATGTTCATATTTGTCTCACAAGAACCTTATAAAGCAGGTGATATTGTTTCCCCATTTTATATAGGGAGAAAATGAGGCTCAGAGAGGGTAAGTAATTTGCCCAAGGTCACACAGCTTCTAAGTATCAGAGCCAAGATTCATTCTCAGGCAACCTGGCTCCTCCACCCGCTTAACCACTACTTTATCCTGCATCTCAGGAAAGAGGTGATTTCCTGGATGGCGACACCCTGACCCTGACACAGGGAAGCAAGGATCCCCCTGGAAAAGAAAATATTCTGGGGGCCTCATCATTTCACTCGGGAGGTAGGCTGCCCCGACAACTGAAGATACAGATTCCTTTCTTCGGCAATGTTCACAGTCTCTCCTTTTGCCCCAGAATTGAGTCAAAGATTATTTTAAAAATCACACTCAGGCCACACAGTGGTCCCCGCCAGCGCCTCTCCCCCTGGAAGCTCTGGAGGCCTGTTGCTCACCCTCACAGACGGACACACAGCCAAGTCTGAGGTGGCCACTCGCTCAGCGCCAACCCACCAGCCAACAGATCACTTTTGAAAAAAGGAACAGCAAGAGAACATCTTCTCTGCCTAGAACTGCAGGCAGTGGAATTTTCGGGAAGCAGAATAGTATGACCAAAATAGAAACCCAGCTAGGGAACCTCTGAGAGGCAGCCGTCCTTGGCGGGCACGGGGAGGGGCAGAGACCAATGGAGCTTTCAGGCTTGAGTGGCTGGGAAGAGAGGAACAGGGCCTGGCCTGGGGGCTGGATGCCCCCTCGATGGGCAGCGGGGCCACAGGGCTCCACTGATCCCTGGCCAAGCTGATCCGACCCACGGCTTGATGAGCTCACCCCGATGCCGAGGTGGTGTGAGTCCCAGGGCCTGGGTTTGGGACATCACAGTCTGTCGCCAAGGCAGCACTTAGGATGCCACAGCTGGCACCGCAGACCTGTAGCCGGAGGAAAGGGGCAGAGAGACAAACCTCGCCTCCTGCCACTCACCCCAACAACTCGCATAACTTCCTGCCCATCAGGGCTGCAAGGAACCCCAAAACAGAGCAGGAAGGTGGATGGATTTTTCATCTGGCGGGTGTGCACAACCTATAGAAAGAACCCCTTTGAAAAGTAATGGATTGCCTCCAAATAACAAATCTGACACTCAGCAAACTTTCAGACAAGCCCCCCTAGACCGCTGCTGCCCACGCCCCACCCGGTCACACACACACACCACCTAACAGTAAGTGGATTCTCAATCAATGAATCATGTGTATTAATGATGACAGTCAGGTTGTCACACCCTTCATTCAGAGGTGACACATACAGACACAGGGCCTGAAAGTCAAGAAATTCCATCTGGATAAATCAGGTCCAGAAATGCCAAAAAGGAAAGGGAGGACATTTGCCATCCTGTCTCGTCCATGGAACCACTGGAAAAAGTCATCCTGAACGCGATGTCTTTGCTGACCTTGCCCCAGCTAAGACAGCTGTCTGCCTTCCCCAGACGGGGCCAAAAGACAAGCTCAGTGGTGCTTCCCAGGCAGGCTGCTGCAAGGCCAGGCGCCCAGGACACAGGACCGGGGTGATCCACAAGCAATGAGGCTTGCAGACTGGCTGCTGGCATGACTGCTTGCAAAAACACGCGCGCCCACATGCTGACACGTATTGCTTTTGGAGAGGGGTGGAGAAATGTATGGAATCTGCAACCCACAGGCCGCAAGGTCACCTTTTAGATGGGGGCAGCAGGGCCCAGGCATGTGGCACACACAAAAACTCATCTCCATCGTCAAATCTGGATGCAAAGAACTGTCTCTTGCTGGTTTCAAGACATTTCCTGGGGCCCTCCTGCCTTGGAGAATTCCAGAGATATTCCTATTTTTAGTCATTCGAACAGCTTATGGCCACTGTGCTGCAAGCTTTCACGTGTACGGTCCCCTGTTCTCTCTGCAGTTTACATCAACTGCTGGAGATAGCTACTCTGAATACCTCTGTGTTACAGATGGGGAAACTGAGGCTTGGGGTGCAGGGAAATTCCCAAGACCACAAAAAGAGTCAGGGCAAAGCTTGGATTAAATTTCAGGGTTGGGGGTGCACTGGGGTATGTGGTGAGGGGCAGGGCATGGGGGGAAGGGCTGTACATGTGTAGCATGATGTGTGTGTGTATAGGATCTGCAGATTTCATCAGTTTTGTTGTTTGTTTTTGAGATGGAGTTTCACTCTTGTTGCACAGTCTAGAGTGCAGTGGCGCAATCTCGGCTCACTGCAACCTCCACCTCCTGGGTTCAAGCGATTCTCCTGCCTCAGCCTCCCTAGTAGCTGGAATTACAGGTACCTGCCACCTCACCCAGCTAATTTTTGTATTTTCAGTAGAGACAGGATTTCACCATGTTGGCCAGGCTGGTCTCGAACTCCTGACCTTAGGTGATCCACCCACCTCAGCCTCCCAGCGGTGGGATTAGAGGTGTGAGCCACCATGCCCGGCCTTCATCAGTTTTTAAAATATGCATCACTTATATGCAGTAAAATGCACAAATATTTCACATACATCTTGTGCCTTTGCATACATATGCGCACAAGATACAGAACATTTCAAGCACCCCAGAGGGTTCCGTGTGGCCCCTCTGAAGCCAGACGCCCTCACCCAGGAAGAACCACTCCCTGACTTTTCCCACCATATGCTGGGTTTGACCGTTCTCGAACGTCCTTTAAATAAAATCTGGATGGATGTGTCTCACTTATTTTGCTCAACAGAATGTCTGAGCTTCACCCCTATTGTGTGCAGTAGTCCTTTCTCTTTCATTGCTGTGTACTATTTCGTTGTACAAATCAACCACAATTTATCCAATCACCTTGCTGAACTCCCTCCATTTTTAAAGCATTTGAGATTAAACTCGTGATTTAGCAAGGTCTGTGTCTAACAGAAGAGAGTACAGTGCATGACAGAGAACAGACCTCAGAGTGGCTTCCTCACCAAAAGGAGAAGGAAAGATCTGGTCAGAAGAGTTCCCCAGAAATAGACTTTAGATAATCCTCCTGCAACAGGACTCGCCAGGGCTAAACCCACCCACTCCGTCAAAGGCCTGCAGAAGACGATATGAGCAGGGGAACATCTCTTCTTTCCATCCTCTGCCCAACTTAGCAAAGAGCCCCCCTCTCCGACCAGCCACCTCTGAGAGTTTGGTCTCCTATTGATCCCCCACATCCCCTCGCATAGCCTGAAAGGCTGATTTCCATTTTTCCTTCAGGCAACTTAAAATCCAAGTGGAAACTTCCCCTTGAAGACAGTGGGGCCTGTGTAACCCTTGGCCGGGGGCAGAGATTTAAAATTAATGCCTTCTTGACTGACAGCTTCTTTATTTATACTTTTCCCCAGGAGCTTTCATTTCAGTGCCATGTTCCCGGAGGTGGGCACACTTCATCAGTGGCCCCTGCCAACCCCCTGGTTATTAAGACATTCCTCCCTACTCCATGGCAACAGAGGTGATGTCACCCATTGCGGATTTCAGAGCTGCAGCCCACCTTCTTAGGATTATACAGGTAAACAGCCCCTTTCCACAGCCTTTAAAATAACTTTAGCAGGCATTTCAGACTTGGGTTTGTTTTTCCCCCTCATTTAACACTCTCACTTTTGCAGGCACGCCCACGCAGGTCTGTTTTGATAAGGACCTTCATAAATCCTGAGCTTTGCAGGCCACTTTCTTCCCTTCAGGCCCAGCTGAAGAAATGCTCTTTTTCCAAAACCTCAGATTACAAGGTCAAGAGGGTCCCAAATACCAACTCAGGAAAAGCAATCTCCCCACTCTGCATGTGGCTTACAGTCTGCCTTCGGTATATTTCTTCCACAGAGGGAAAAAGCATTAAAGATTCCAGTGCAGGGCTTTAGATCCAAATGCCCAAGAGGCAGGCAGGACCATCCACCAAGATGGAGAAAGAAACAGAAAAATAGCAGAGCTCCCCATCAGTTCTCATTTCTACCTTAGCCAGGAGTTTTCCAATGAGTATAATCCCATTAGGACAGTAGCAAGATACAATGTATAATTATATCAATATCAGCTATAAGAGGTGAACGTGCACACATCCCACCGTACATGAGACACATCAGACAAAGTTAGAGACAGCAGCTGCATACGGCGTCCTGCTGCCCTCCAGGGCCACATTCTGGCTATGAGATACAGTGCTGACGGCAGGCACCTAGGACTCTAAGTGCCCAAGTTCAAGGCCTGCCCTGCCATTTACCAATGCAGACCCTCAGCAAAGTTACCTTACCCCCAAGAGCCTGATCTCACTGGTCCGGGATGCAGCCTGAGAACTTCTAATGCAGCCAGAACTGAGAGCCCCTTGCCACCCATTCTACATTTTTCAAAAGTATTTAACCTGCCACCTGATATGGCTGGAGAGCCTTGAGAACCAACCTGAATAACACTGCTTTAAAGTTTCAAGAGCCTCTACTCCTGATCAAAATCTATGCCACCAAAAGAACACAGGGGCTTGAATTTAGAAGCCAAGATACCATGTGTTTCACAGGGAAGAATGAGGGAGGCAACTTCAACCGCATTTCCTCTGCCTCCCTGCAAGGCCGATGCTCAATTCTAGCCCTCATTTCACCTTTCCAGCTGCACCTGGAGACGTTATTTGTCCAAAGCAGGTTTATTAAGGCCTGTCCTTAACTCAACAGAGAAGGCAATGTCTCTGAATGTCACATGTGTTTAGTGAACCTGCTTGCTTAGTGTAGAACACTATTTTTAGCAAGCACCGAACACATGCACATACACACACACATACACACACACATACACATACACACACACACACACACACACACACAGATACTGTATCACAGCACCTCATATGTCCCTATTTGTTTACCAGACTATGACCCATATTGGCCTGGGGGCCAGGAACCATATCTAATTTGTGTGTATGCCCCTACAGGGTCTGGCACAAAACCAGCTTTCGGTGTGTTTGCTGAAAGAATGGGGTTTTAATTGTGCCCTGTGAATGGATCGAGAGCAGCTGTTCCTACACTGAAGTGCCAGTGAAATTAGGGAATGGGACACAGAAGGGTCTGTGAGTGCTGAGAAATGACATCAAAAGCACGTGGGGGGATATGAAGTGGAGAGGGGAGGTGGGAATGTGTGGGTGGGGGGTGCAGGGGGTATGTGGTGAGGAGGCAGTGCCCAGGGGAAAGGGCTGCCCATGTGTAGCATGTACACGCATGGTGGGTGTGTATACAGAATCTGCGGATTTCATCAGCTTTTTAAAGGGCTGTGACCTCAAAAGTTTAAGGATCACAGGAATAAACTCTATAAAACAACAAGCAGTGATCAGAAGGAACCTGTTTTCCTTTCTGAAAGGCCAAGGTTGGCATTAAATGCTTTAGCTTACCAGGGATTGAAGGAGGGCTGCACCAGACTGTTGAGGCAAAGCAGATGTGAGCACTCCCCACATATCTGTCCCCACAGTAACTGGAGATCTGGCATCTCTGGAGGTGACCAGGAATTCCCCAGTACCCACCTGTCTCTCTCAGCATATTACAAGTTGGGAGAAGTAAGAATCCATTGCATTCACAAGCATGCATAAGGGAATTCAGCTACTAAACTGTCTGCTGACAGCCAGTACATCTTCCCCCTCCAGGGTGGGATCAGTGGCCCCATCAGGACTCCCACATCCCTGCCCCCAGGTCTTTGTCACTGTGTACTTGGTTGTCTCCTCCACTTGAAAGAAAATTAAGAGTCTTCTTTGCACATCTCTAGTGAATAAATTTGAAACCTAGACAGATAAAATGGATAATTTTCCAGAAAGATACAGTTTACAAAAATTGACTCCAGTAGAAATAGAAAGTGTAAAGAGACCAATTCCCACAGTATAGAGAAAGCCATCAAGAAACAACTCCACAAAGAAGCGCCAGGTCCAGGTGGCTTCACAGAGGAATTCGATCACAGCTTTAGAGACCAGGGAGTCCCAGGGAGACAGAAATTGTTCCTGAGCATAGACAAGGAAAGAAACCTGAACCTGATAGCACACAAAATAGGACAATATGAGTATCACTCATGAATACTGAAAAATTCTCAAATATTATCTGATGCCACCACCACCTCAAGAAAATAATACGAGAAGTGGAGTCCATACCAGGGATGTTTTCACATAAAGAAATCTAACAATGTATGCCAACATATGAATAGGTCTAAGAAGAATAAGATCATATTTTTCCATAGATTCTAAAAAAAGCCTTTGATATAATTCAACTCGCATTTGTAATAAAAACTCTCAGGGAAAAAAGAAAGAACTAACTAATACTTCCTTTACATAATTCATACATCTCAATTCTAAAGCCAACACTGGAGGTCCTCCTCCAAGGCAAGGATGCCCACTGTCTTCGCTATCATGTAACACTCTACTGGAGGTATTAGTTAATACAATTAGACAAGAGAAAACAACAGAGGCACAATCAGAGGCACTAGCTCAGAAAGGGCAGGATCTAGGTCTCATTCCTCATTGTGACCCTAGGATCTAACACAGTGGGTGCTCAGTAGCTGAACGAGTAAATAAATAATGGTTCATATTAATTGAACACCTCCATTAACAAAAGCAAGGGTTTACTACAACACTAGTAACAGATCACATGCTGTGTTGATTTAAATGGATTAACCTATGCAAGGCAGACAACAGTCCTATGAGGCAAGTGGTATTATTTCAGCCATTTTACAGATAAGCAGACAGAGGTCCAGAGAAGCTAGATGACTTGCTCAAGATCACCTTGTAGTAAACAAGGTTTTCAATTCCAGCCCTGCCACGGTCCCAGACGCCTTGCTAACTGGTTCATATGTGTCTCTCACCAAATGAGAGAATGAGGAACCTCACACAGTTCAGAACACATGATATGGAGCAAGGCTGCCCATTTTGGGAAAATTACTTTACTTCTCTGTGCCTTAGCGTCCTCCTCCGTAAAACACGGGTGATAATAGTGCCTGCTTGCTAGGGTTGGAGAGGAATCACATGGGCTAATGAACGTCTGCTACATGCTAAACTCCATAAAATGAGCATCCGACTCCCCAAAATTCCCTAATACACCTTCACCAATTCTAACAACAATGTCTGTCCCATTAGCAGTACATTTCCCTCCTTGGTTTTTGCCAAGCTCATGCCCAGAGTTAAGGGTAGAACTTTACATGCGTCACCAATATGTTGCCATCTGGGACAAAACCTAATAACAGGATAAAGGCTAGTGTTCACCCCTGAGGAGTTCCCATACAGAAGCAAAGAGAGGTGACTGCTATTAACATCTGGGTGACCCAGAGCCAGAGACACATCTGGGAGTTCACATTAGCCCTTCAAAGCTCACCATGTCCCTTCTCTTTTTTTTTGTCTGGTTTGTTGGTTTGAGACAGGGTTTCCCTCTGTCCTATGGGCTGGAGTGTAGTGGCATGATCACGTCTCAGGGCAGCCTCGAACTCCTGTTTAAGGGATTCTCCCACCTAAGCCTCCTGAGTAGCTGGGAAGCTGGGTCTACAGGCATGCGCAACTAGGCTAGGCTAATTGTTTTAGTTTTTATTTTTATTAGAGATGAGGTCTTGCTCTGCTGCCCAGGCTGGTCTTAAAGTCCTGGACTCAAGCGATCTTCCTACCTTGACCTCCCAAAGTGCTGGGATTGCAGGCATGAGCCGCTGCTCCCGGCCACAACATCCCTTCTCTTCCTGGGTGCTAACTCTTCTGTGCTGCCTACTTCTCAGCAAAGAGTAAGTGCTTTCCGGATTCCAGAGTATTACTCTGTACTCCTTAAGTGTGGGCTTCATGTAGTAAAGTCTTCCAAAGAGTTTGAAGAAACTGACAAAAGCTACCTCTGCCGGGTAATCAAGGTTAACATCAATGATAAATGATATGGATAGTACACTTTTTTTTTTTTTTTTTTTTGAGACAGAGTCTCACTCTTGTAGCCCAGGTAGCCCAGGCTGGAGTGCAGTGGTGCCACCCACCTCACTGCAACCTCCGCCTCCCGGGTTCAAGCAATTCTCCTGCATCAGCCTCCTGAGTAGCTGGAATTACAGGTGCCTTCCACCATGCCTGGCTAATTTGTGTATTTTTAGTAGAGTTGGGGTTTCACCATGTTGGCCAGGCTGGTCTTGAACTCATGACCTCAGGTGATCCGCCCGCCTCAGCCTCCCAAAGTGTTGGGATTACAGGCGTGAGCCACCACGTCCGGCTGGATAGTACATACTCTTGATATGATGTGATGAGAAGGGGCCTTTATCTTTGTGGGCTTCCTCCTGAAACCCTAGAGCCCTAGTCTAATGAAGGGACAGTCTACAATACAACCAACAATCCTCAAAAACAGTGAAGGTCACAAAAAACATTCCCAATCTGAATGAGGCAGAAAACTCAGTTAATAATGTGTCAATATTGGTTCGTTGATTACAATAAATGCACCATACTAATGTAAAACATTAATAACATGGGGAAACAGGGTAGTGGGTATATGGGAACTCTCTGTGCTATCTTTGCAACTTTTCTGTAAATCTGAAACTGTTCCAAAAAATAAAGTTTTTTTTAAAAAAAAAAAAAAAAAACACAGATTCCAGGGCTTTCATTGTGGTCATTTAGATACCCATCTGGTGGCCACCAAGCACCACTTGCCAAGAAAAACTATAAAAAGTACCTCCCTTCAGATTTGGCTTGGAAACTATTTCCCCGGAAATCCCCCCACCCCACCCGACAAGAAAAATAAAAGCTGATTACGAATCTGGGAGGGGTGTGAGTATTTGTTCCCTGAAAAACATGACTTTAATCTTAATGAACAGAAAGACCACGGATGTTAGTGCGGATCGTTTGCAGATTCTTAATTGTATCTTTTCAAAGCAAAAGACGTCCTCCAGATTGCAGCTCTAGAAGACTGCTCTCTTCTGCTAATTATTTCCATCTCCAGCCCAAACACAAAATTATTGCTAATGACCATCTTCTCGGTATCCCAGTGAAGACAGGATACCCAAAGCTAAAGCAAATCCCTCACCTAAGGTGGCCAGAGAGGACACCGAGGGAAGTTAAAACTTCATTACCTGTCTAACACAGTGCCTGTGGGAAACATCAGGCCACCAAGCCTCCTCGACAGGCTTCCCACACGAGCCAGTGAGCACAAGCCCTTCCTACGCACCAGATGTAGGCAAGCCCAGAGTGCGTCTGGAAGCTACCAACAGGCCTGCCCCTGAGCCTTCAACAAGCATTGGCTGGGCTGGGCTGGGCTGTCAAAATCAGGAAGCCTGGTTGGGTTTTTTGTTTTTTCCAAGACAACCTGCTAACCAGAAATACACAGTGAGGTTGGGCGTGTGGCCTCTTCCCCCTCCTCTTCCTCCTCCTCCTCCTCCTCCCTCTAACTAATGCTCCTGTTAAACACGTGAAGTGACAGATGAGCATTGGGCCCAGCCTGGGGAAGTCCCCAGTCCCCAGCGACTGAGGGCACTTGGAGGCACAGAGTGACAAAGTTCAGGCAGAAAGAGCCCGTGTCCTTCTGAATCCACGCGGCAGCTGCCCCCCCACCCCACCCATAGTAGAAGTTCACTTAATATAGCTCAGACCAGTCCTCTCGTGGGTGATAAGTAATGGGTTCAGCAGCAGCAGCAGAACCCAGGGAGGAAATGGGCCGGCCTTGTAATACCAAAGTTTTTAACCCGCTCCAGTATCAGACAGACAACCTCTTCCTCAGTTTCAACACAAAGTCCCTATCAACCACTGCTTACAGGAGGTGATGGGAACTGCATGGCCTCACTTCAGTGCCTGGAGGGAAGGAGCAGCCTCCTAACTTTGATAACTGGGTTCAGCTACAACCCCCTTTTTTTTTTTTTTTTTTTTTGCAACCCCTCCCTGCTAACTCCATTCTTTGCTTCCTCATCTCCTCCCTCCAAAGGCACAGAAATCATGTCCCTTGCCCTTTGACAACCCAGTCCCAAGCAAGAGGCCAGCAGACAGCACCCGCTCCCCAGCCTTGGGACCTGCCTGCCACCTTTTGTTTTGCTGAGAGTGACCCTCAGGGAGCAGTCACAAGCAACCAGAAACCGGTGCCCCTAAAGGGCAAGAGGGAGCCGACCACCCCCTAAGGGTGGCAGTGGCCACTGACGCCTCCCCTCCCTGGCACCTAGGTAGGGGTACCCTCCCTCCAGGCCCCTTAGGAAGAGGGGCAGCTGGAGCCAAGAGGACTCCTGTGCCCAGTCCCCAGGCCTGAGCCCCTGGCGGGCTCAGGGGCCAGGCCAGGGGGAGCCTCCACCGACCTTCGTTCGGATTCAAATACTCATAGTCGAAGAGGATGGAGAAGTCAAGCTCGTCTTGGGGGCTGCCCCCGGGCTCGTGGCCTGGGGCGTCCCCGCCGTCAGGTTGGGGCTGCTGCTCGGGGGCGTTCATGGTGCGCAGGGCGGGAGGGCTG
>NW_012101920.1:487863-499881 GCF_000951045.1 Mandrillus leucophaeus
GGCCGCTGTCTCCCACCCTCCACGGGTGAGCGCGACACGCCCTGCGCGAACCAGGGTCTAGACAAGAAAGCTGCCGCCACTAGGACTTTTGCCCTAAGGGACCCACTGGCCCCACACTTTTTCCTGCTTTTCTTCTCCATGGGGTGGAAGGGGGTTTCCATCCACTTCTATTGCAGACGCATGTCTCCAGGCGTCTCCGTGTGCCCACGGGGGCGGCATGATTTTCACAGTACTTCAGACACCTGCATGGCCCTGAACTCAAGTCCCCAGCGCCTGGGAAGGAATCAGACTGACAGCACTAGTCCCTCCGTTACAGCTATGCCTCCTGGCCACCTACCACGTGCCAGGTGCTGGGCATCCAGCAGGAGCCAGACACTGTTGCCCTCAGAAACTCAGGCTCTGGTAGTGGGAGAGGCCTGAAGGAGAGAAACGGGACAAAAAGCATCTCCTTATGGGGCCAGGAGAGAACTCACCAGGGTAAAGGGTGGGGAGGCTTTAGTCCCTTGGGTGGTCAAGGAGGACCTCTCGGAGGAGGTGACATTTGAAGAATCCTGATTGATGAGGCGATCTTGGGGAAGTGTGTTCTGGCAATGAGAACCAAAACACAGAGCCAGAGCTCGAGGGGGCTGGGTGTGCTGGAGGGAGAACGAGGAGTACAGTTCTGATGGGGCGGTTGGCAAGTGACAAACACGCCCAGCTGCTTGTTTAAAGCATGATTCCCAGGCCCCTCCCTGGAGCTTCTGATTCCATACGTCTGAATACAGACTCGTGGATATGTATTTTTAATTAAGCACCCAACGTGAGCATTAATGAACAGGTACATTTGGCAAATGCTGCATAAGGACCCAGTAACTAAGGAACACCCTCCAATAAAACTCTGCCGGGGGCTCTGCCAACTTAACTGAAGTTGGAAACAGACTCACAGAGGTAAAAAAAAGATCAAAACAGTGTTCTTCAACCCTTCCCACACATTAGAATCACCTGGGACACCTTTTTACACACCCGTGCCAGGCTGCAATCCAAACCCACTGAAGCAGAATGTCTGAATTTTGTTTGTTTGTTTGGTTTGTTTTGTTTTTGAGATGGAGTCTCGCTCTGTCGCCCAGGCTGGAGTGCAGTGGTGCCATCTCGGCTCACTGCAAGCTCCACCTTCTGGGTTCACACCATTCTCCTGCCTCAGCCTCCTGAGTAGCTGGGACCACAGGCGCCTGCCACCACACCCAGCTAATTTTTTGTATTTTTAGTAGCGACGGGGGTTTCACCGTGTTCGCCAGGAAGGTCTCGATCTCCTGACCTCATGATCCGCCCACCCCGGCCTCCCAAAGTGCTGGAGTTACAGGTGTGAGCTCCCACACCTGGCCTGATTTTTTTTTTTTTTTTTTTTTTAAATTTCAGATGAATCCAAGGTGCAGCTAGTGTTGAGAATGAGAAGATTAGATGGGCGAGGCCTTAAGATCCTCGTGAGAACCCAGCTTGACCTCAAGTGATTCGAGTCCTTCCCCATGTGCCAGGAGGAATTGAGGACACATACTCTTCAGGGGAGCCATCTCAGCTCCATTAAGGGCATTTGTGCCAAGCCATCCATCATTCCACAAAGATTTATTGAGTACCTGCCTGGCACTGCCACAAGATGTTAGGGATGCAACCATGAACAAGCCACAGCCTCTCCCTTCATCATGTGTATGCCCTAAAAGCAAAGAAGCACAGTTATGAACGGGGTTTTCCAAATTGCACTCAGACCAGTGGTTCTTAACCCAGACTACACATTAGAATCACCTGGAGAGCTGTTAAAATTTGTATTCAAATACCTGAGCACCACCAGACATCGATTTGATGAGAATGTCTGGCGTTGGGACTCAGGCATCAGTATTTTGTAAAAACTCACCAGATGCTTCCAATGTGTGGCCAGAGATGAGAACCACTTTAGTTTAGACTCAAACTCTATTGCAGGGGCCTGGGGCTGGCTCAGGACTCATTTCAGAGTCTTGGGCAGCACCTCCTGGTTGTCGGAGCATAAAGAAATTCCAGCCTTTGTTTCCTAACGATAAGCACTTCTATGCCATGTGTATCCAACAAGCATCTTGCGGGTGGCTGATGCATTTAGGTGGAGGAGGGAAGAGTGGTGACCCCAGCTAGGATACTTATAGACAAGTATCTAGAAAGAGATGGATTCTTCTGGGTCCTTATGACAGGGACCCAAGGTCCAGATGATGAAATTTTGGCCAATAAACAAGAAAACCAGGCTTCCCCTGTGCTTTAGAAAAGGAGAAAAGCTGGAAATGCCTCCCCACATCCTTTCTCATCCCTCCATCCCATAATTATTAAGCGCCACTAAATCTAGTGGACACTTGTTGATTGTGCCTACCCAGAATAATTCCTCCCTTCTTCTCATAACAGCACCCCAGTGTGTTCCTTGGGGAAACTACTCTAAACATAATCTTGTTAGAGCTTTCAACCTAGCTGCTCCACCTTCCCCAAGCAAAGAGTGGATGAATGACCCAGACTGGGCCAGTCAGAGAATTTTATCTCCACTAGCCTAAGATCCACTAAGGCAGGGGCTATGACCACCTCATTCACAGCTTTATGTGCAATGGATGTGTGGATAAAAGGAGGATGGATAAATAGATGGATGGATGGATGGGTGAATGGAGGATGGATGCGTGGATGGAAAATGGATGGATGGATAGGGGATGGTTGGATGAATGGATGGATAATGGATGGAGGAGTCCATGGAGGGTGGATGGATGGAAGGATGGATGGATGGACGATAAATGGATGAATGAAGGATACATGGATGGATTGATGGAGGATAGATGGATGAACAGATGGACGAAAGAGCGAATGTGTTGCATGGATGAATGGATCCATTAATCAATGGAAGAGTAGACGTTTGCCTGGATGGATGCAGAGTCTGACTCTCCTTAAAATCCTTAGAGTTTTCTTTAAGGGTCCTTCACCCTGAGGCTTACCCTGGCCACCCAACTGCTAGGGCAAACGCCTAAATTCTTACCCCAACTCCACTTCCTCTTCAGATACCGAACGATAAAATGAGATATTAAAGGGAAGATCACTTTGCAGTTGATCAAGTGCTACAGGAATTTCAGCCTGAGGCAGGACAGTTTAGGACAGTCTAACTGCCTTCGTTGTCCCTCTGAACAATGGATATATTTTCAAAGCTTCTGGGATTTGGAGTCTGGACTATTGTAATCAGAGTTCTTTAAAAGGAAGTGGTTCAGACTAGATGCCAACCAATAAAAGAGTTTCTGCTGGACAATGGGGAGTAAAAGGGTCTTCTTCCCTAAAGGTTACCTTGAAGGGTGGTAGTTCGGGCTGTGGGAAAGGCATATTTTCAATTCAAAAATAAATAATCTGTGCTCTTAGGAACAAGGTCCGGGAGAAGAATACATGACCTTTATGCGTCGAGAGCGACTCTGGGAGGTGGAGGGAGGCGGGTGGGATGGTGGCCTTCACAGGGCAGCTCTGTCAACTTTCTCTCTATCCTGTGTCCAACCTCCTTTGGATACCCTGGCCTTTGAGTTTTTCCCCAGCCTCTCCAACCGAAGTGCAACAGAAAGCTGGTGAAGCTAGTGAGACTTTGAAACTTCCAGCACACATTGGTACTATTTGACCCTGGAACTATTTGGCCCAGGAACTCAGCTCCCTTCAACATGCACTTAATCCCAGAGTCTAATTACAGCCTGAGCTAGGTGCCATGAAAGGCAAGGAGAATGTGTTCCGGAGCTTATGTCAAGGAAACCTGATATAGACAGGGAATTCAGGCAAGGCTGCCCTAGGGAGGCGATGTTTAAGCTGGGACTGGAAGGCTGGTAGAAGTTAGTTAGGGAATGACAAGGGGAGGTACTAACAGAGCGATGAGGGAGTATGTGTAAAGGCTCTGAGGCAGGAGGAAAATATGAAACAATAGAGGACCCCAAAGAAGAGAGGAGTGGCAGTGCTCAGGGAAGGATGAGAAGATGGTGTAAGATCAGGCTAGGAGGTAAATGGGGCCCAGGAAACCATATTGAGAGTTTGGGACCCAAAAGCAATTGGGAACAACTGGAGAGTGTTAGGCAGCACATGACAGAATCATAGGTGAGTTTTTAGAGAATGGCTCTGGGTTCTCTGAGGACGCGGAATTGCAGGGGGCAAGGGTTGAAGCAGGAGGCCCAACTAGGCAGTTTTTGTAGTCATCCAGGCAAGAGATAATGGGGGCGTGAACTACAGAGGTAAGTGGTAGCAATAGAGATAAGAAAACGTGGAAGGATTCACAAGACTCATAGACTCATCCTTTGGTCCATCTGTGAGTTACCTCTCTTCCTCTTCTAGGCTTCCTTAAAATGGAGCATAATTTGGGTCCACCTGGATAGAAATAGTCAAGAAGCACTGACTCCTGAAGCGCCTTCAAGAAGCTCCTCCTGGCTCTGCGTCCCCAGGCTGCTTCAAGATTGCCCTGGAGTTACCCACCACCTACAGCTCTGCCTTCCTTTCCACCTTCTGGTAGAAAGCTCATTTTAATCTACAACCTGAGCCTCTCTGCAGAAATCCAGGCTTGTATATCCAATGCCAATCCAACATCTCCACTGGGGCGTCTAACAGGCACCTCAGTGTGAATGTGTCCGAAACCAAAGCCTACGTCTCCAGCTGTTCCTGCCTCATTATGCCTCAACTCAGGTATTGCTCTGCCTGTAATCCAGTTCTCCAATCAAACACCAAAGAGTGGTTCTTGAGTCCTTGCCTTTTCTCATGCCCACATGCAAACCCTCAGCAAATGCAGGCAGTTGCACCAAATGTAACCCAAAGCCACCCATTTCTCACTAACTTCACTGTTCTTCCTCCCACCTCCCAAGAATCCAGGCCTTCATTATTTCTTACTTGGACAACTGCAGAAGCCTCCTCCCTGGACTTGCTACTTCCACTTTTGCCGCTGTGTGGAGCAACCAGAGGGAGCCTTTAAAAAATAAACATCTGATAAACCCTCCAGTGGCTTCCCATTAAATTAAAATTAAATAGAAAGCCCTTGGTCTGCAAGGCCCTACGTAAGCTACATCCCACCTGGCTCTCCTTGGGTATCATCTCCTGCCATTCTCCCCTTCGCTTACTCCCTCTGCCACCCTGATCGTCCACCTATTCCTTGAAAACGCCCACATGACCCCACCCCAGGGCCTTTGCACCTACCATTCCCTCAGCTATTTCCTGGCTGCTACCTCACTTTGTTCATTTCACAGCTCAAAAGTCACCTCTGAGAGACCTTTCCTGCCTGTCCTAATAAAAATCGCATCCCCCGGCATTCTCTGTCTCCTCACCCTGCTTCATGTTCCTCGTTGCCCTTTCCACATGGTATATTTTATTCATATGTATATTTCTTCGTCAGTTTGTTGCCTGTTCCTTTCACTTGAGTGCAGTCCCCACAAGGGCAGGGATATTTGTCTGTTTTCTTCCCTGGGATATCTAGAGTTGCCAAGTTTAGCAAATACAAATACAGGACACCCAGTTAAATTTGAATTTTAGACAATGAATGCTTTTCTTAGTAGAACTATGTCCCAAATAGTATGTGGGACAGACATAAATTAAGAAGTTATTCATTGTTTACCTGAAATTCAAATTTAAGTGGACATCCTGTATTTTTATCTGGCAACCTCAGCTGTATCCCCAGATCCTAGACTGGTAGCCAGTACATGGTAGGTTCTCACTAAAAAGCAGCTGAAGGAATGAACGGAAGAATGGCGCCCAACAGAGCTTCTACCTGAGAGATCAATCAGTGAATAAAAGTGCACCATTAGGAGAACCCAAATTCCTTCTTTGCTCAGCTTAATGGGACTCAACAGGGATGTCCTGAAATTTAGCAGTGTTTTATAGCCTTGGCAGCCCAGCCTCTAGCCTGGTTCCAATACCTGTAATTATTTGTAGAGAAATAACATTTCATCTGACTCAATGGCTTCAGGGAAATTCTATCTGCACATGTTGCTTAAAAAGAAAAAGAGCCTGGTATGGTTGTGCACACCTGTAGTTCCAGCTACTTGGAGACTGAGATGGAAGGATCGCTCAAGCCCATGAGTTTGAGGCTGCAATGCATGACAATTGCACCTGTGAATAAGCACAGCCCTTCAGCCTGGGCAACATAGCAAGACCCTGTCTCCAAAACAAGGAGTGAGGCACAGAAAGAAAAAGACTATCTATAAAAGACAATGTTCTGTTACAGAAAATACGTAAAGGTCTTGAGATTTTTTTGGGTTTTTTGTTTGTTTGTTTGTTTTTTGAGATGGAGTTTCGCTCTTGTTGCCCAGGCTGGAGTGCAACGGCGCAATCTCAGCTCACCACAACTTCTGCCTCCCAGGTTCAAGTGATTCTCCTGCCTCAGCCTCCCAAATAGCTGGGATTATAGGCATGCGCCACTACACCCAGCTAATTTGAGTTATTTATAACAAGACTGGTACATCTGAATCCCTTCCACCCCTTCCAGGCTGATCTTCCTGCTGTAGGTCAATGGCATGAAGACATAAATGTTTGACCAAGCCTGGAGTGATCTTGTGGTACATTAAAGAACAACTCACAGCTGGGATGCCCAGGATCCAAACTGAGTCCTTCCTCTACCTCACTCTGTGACCTTTAAGCAAGACACCTTCTGTGCCTCAGTTTCTCCATCTGTCAAATGGGAGGAGGTGAATTAGATAATACCTGAGTTACCATTTCAGCTCTAAAATTCAAGGATTGTTTAACAAGGAAAACCAAGCTAATCTGAGCAGCAGCTGGGGCTCGCTTCATGGGATGTGACATGCAGAGTCACACAGCACCCCGCACCTGGAACAGCCTGTGCTTAGAAGGAGCCTGCACTTGGTTGAATGCTCTGCTGTTGACATTTTTAAAATTCTGAATACTTTTTGAACAAGAGGCGATGCATTTTCATTTTGCACAATGCCCTGAAAATTATGCAGCCGGCTCTGATAGTGTGCAGATGCTCCTCAACTTATGGTGAGTGACATCCCAATATACCCACGATACACTGAAAATATTGTTGGGTTGAAAATGCATTTAGGCAGGGCATGGTGGTTCATGCCTATAATCCCAGCACTTTGGGAGGCTAAGGCAGGAGGACGGCCTGAGGCCAGGAGTTTGAGACCAGTCTAGGCAACAGAGCAAGACCCCGTCTCTATGAAAAATAAAAATAAATTAGCCGGGCTCCCATTTGAACCCAGGAGCTTCAGGCTGCAGTGAGCCATGATTGCACCACTGCATTCCAACAGAGTAAGACCCCATGTCTAAAACATAATAATAATAGGCCAAGCACAGTGGCTCATACCTGTAATCCCAGCACTTTGGGAAGCTGAGGAGGGTGGATCACCTAAGGTCAGGAGTTCAAGACCACTCTGGCCAATGTAGTGAAACCCCGTCTCTACTAAAAATATGAAAATTAGCCAGGCATGGTGGCAGGTGCCTGTAATTCCAGCTACTCGGGAGGCTGAGGCAGGAGAATCACTTGAACCTGGGAACGGAGGTTGCAGTGAGCCGAGATCGCGCCATTGTGCTCCAGCCTGGGTGACAAGAGTGAAACTCCATCTCAAAAAGAATAATAATAATATATACAAAGAAAATGCATTTAATATGCTTAACCTACTGAACACCATAGCTTACTAGCCTACCTTAAACATGCTCAGAACATTTACAGTCACCTACACAATTGATTTTGGGCAAAATCACCCAACACAGAGACTACTTTATAACGAGGTGTTGAATATCTTCTGTAATTTATTGAATACTATACTGAAAGAGAAAAACAGAATGGTTTATGGGTACCCAAAGTACAGTTTCTACTGAACTCACATCGCTTTCACACCATCGTAAAGAAATCCTAAATCAAACATCGTAAGTCAGGGACCATCTGTATAACACATAAGTCACAAATTTTCATCATGAACTCCATGTCCTAACAACCTCCCATTATAATAAAACACTGCTTATAAAAGACAGGCATTGAAACGTTTTAAGTCGGATTCAAAAAGTGGGAACATTCTTTACCAGACTCCAGAAACAATCTCCCTTCAACGGAAGCATTCCCTGGGACTCATGACCACTCTAGGTGTTAATATATAACTTACAGAGATGCATTTGACTCCAGCAAGGCTGGTACTAGGGTGACGCAAGAGAGGTAAAATAAAAAAGGGCACCAAAAACTCAGTAATTAGATAAATTATATCTTCACACCATGTTTTAAAACATCAAAATGCATGCAAAAAAAAAAACAAAACAAAACAAAAAACCTTGCTGAACAAGATATTAGAATTTTAATAAAGACAGGTTAACAGTCCATGTGAGCCATATTGCACCCTAAGGCCAAAGGGAAAATGAGTAATGTTAATCGTGTCTTTATTTAACATTTTTTATTTATTTTTTTGAGACAGGGTCCCACTCTGTCACCCAGGATGGAGTGCAGTGGCGAGAGCGTGGTTCACTGCATTTTCAACCTCCCGGGCTCAGATGATCCGCTCACCTCAGCCTCCTGGTAGCTGGGACTACAGGCTCCTGCCCTACTACGCCCTGCTATTTTTTTTTTTTTTTTGTAGAGACAAGGTCTCACTATGTTGCCTAGGTTGGTCTCGTACTCCTGGGCTCAAGCCACCACATCTGGCCTTTTTAAAAAAAGTCTATCATGGAGTTTTGGCATTAATTTTGTTTTTAAAATATTATATTAGGTTGGGTGCGGTGGCTCACACCTGTAATTCCAGCACTTTGGGAGGCCAAGGTGGGCAGATCATGAGGTCAGGAGATCAAGACCATCCTGGCTAACACGGTGAA
The DNA here is from genome assembly GCF_000951045.1 of Mandrillus leucophaeus. NCBI lineage: Eukaryota > Metazoa > Chordata > Mammalia > Primates > Cercopithecidae > Mandrillus > Mandrillus leucophaeus. The sequence continues at coordinate 496,654 of NW_012101920.1, forward strand.
ACCCCATCTCTACTAAAAATACCGAAAAAATGGCATGAACCTGGGAGGCGGAGCTTGCAGTGTGCCAAGATTGAGCCACTGCACTCCAGCCTGGGTGACAGAGCGAGTCTCCAACTCAAAAATATATCTATATATATATATTATATTAAACTATGGTTCATCCTGGGCTCATGCCTGTAATCCCAACAATTTGGGAAGCCAAGGTGGGAGGATCGCTTGAGCCCAGGAGTTCAAGACCAGCCGGGCAACATAGTGATACCCCATCTTTATGAAGCTGAAACAGGAGGATGACTTGAGCCCAGGAGGCCGAGGCTGCAGTGAGCCGTGTTCGTGCCACTGCACTCCAGCCCAGGTGACAGAGCAAGTACCTGTGTCAAATATATATACATTTCATATACATATGTGTGTGTGTGTATATATATAGTTCATCCTGATTACTGAATTCCTTGCATTTTGCTCCCCCAAATGCCTCATTGGCTTCGTCATGCTCTTGCAAAGCCATTTTTAGGGATGAGCTCCTAATAGACTGAGAAAACAAGACAGTTTCAAACCTGACTTGTACTTCAATCTATCGTCTCCTACAGAGTCTTTTAAAGCCCAAAGAGGATTTCTGTGTTGTGAGAAAACTATTTTTCAAGAGGGGATTGCAGCAAAAAGCCGTTAGCTGAATACGCCACCCTCCCACTGGACAGGCACTGATGGCCATGGGTACCACGTAAGACAGCAGGGTTCTACTAAAAGCCAGCGCCTAAATCAACCTGTGGACTGTAGGAAGATGCCCCATTTGACAGCAGCAGAAGTTACAGGTCTGCAGGAGCTCCGCCAAGTCCATCCTGCAGGCATATTATGTTTGGCCTGCCCAGTAATTTCTTTTTAATCTGAACTAACATTTTTATTTTTTAAATTTTATATTATTTTAAGTTCTGGGATACATGTGCAGGATGTGCAGGTTTGTTACATAGGTAAACATGTGTCTTGGCGGTTTGCTGCACCCATCAACCCAACACGTAGGTACTAAGCCCCATATGCATTAGCTATTTATCCTGGTGCTCTCCCTCCCCGACCTTCCCGGCAAGGCCCCAGTGCGTGTTGTTCCCCTCCCTGTGTCCATGTCGAACTAACATTTTAAAATTGGGAGATTTCACATAAAAATCCAAATTTCCAACTTCTAAAAAAAAAAAACAGGCAGGCAGATCCAGCAGATCCAGCAGATCCAACAGATCCAACCACCCCAGGCCCGCATTCCCGTATGGACCAATCAGCTGGAGGTGAGTGGAGGCTGTTCCCTGGGGACTCCCCAGCAAACCCCCCCCCACACACACACACACACCCCCTCAGTTCACCCCAGCGCCCACCTGGCTGCCTCATTCATTTGTGCCACCTGCCGGGAGCCTGTGAGCTTGAGCGCCTGGGCTGTAGGTTCTTGATTCCTTCCACCTGGTCCCTGTACAACTACTTTGCCCTGGTTTTGTTTCTCCTCTTTGTTCCTTGCTTTCTAGTACATTCCCCTCTGTCTTGGGTAACAATGTTTAGAAGGAGGGCAGGCTCAGTAAACCTACCTGCCCCTTAAGTGATGGTCCTTGCTCTTAACTGAACAGGAGATGCCACCATCCCTCTGCTAGGGAGGCTCCATCTTCTACTAAAGCACAGCCTCAAGGGGCAGGATGGGTAGGGCTGGTTATAACGTTAGGGGATAGAGTGTTGGTTAATATCTGCCCATCCCCACAATCATTTCTCACTCAATGTACCTATCACCCTTGGCCCACTCTCCCCTCCTCGGTCACCCAGGCTGTCTTCCCCTGTATGCCTCAAGATCGTTTCTCTCTCCATGCTCTTCCCTGCCATATTCTTTGCAGACTCAAACATCTGTGCCGATTTCCTAATCTTTGAAGTCAGGGAGTGATGAGGACAAGCTGGCTGACTCAGAGGTACCCATCATCAGCTCCCATCTGCACAGCCAGACCCTGGAGCACAACCCCCACTGCCTCCAAAAAAGCACAGGACATCAGCTGCTCTCCCTCTTTCGCTTCTCCATCAACACAATCACTAGACCTCACCTAAGCTCAGAGTCACTTAGCTTGTAAATGACTTCCCATGAGTATGTCTCCCCAACTTCACAAAAACATCTCTTTCAAATGCAAATGGGCATGTCTCATAGACGTTGGATTTTTCTCCCCACCACCTTGCCAGGCGCTCTGCCCCTGTTAGACTCTCCACAAACACCTCTGGACTCAGTGGCTCAGTGATTGAAGTGGGTCACCAGGACCCTACAGAAAAGACCCCAGAGGCTTGGTGGAAAGTGGATTTGTCCCCGTCAGGAACTCTTGAAAGTTATTGATCTGGAGGAAAGTAATAAATTGAATTTAAAACAATAAAATGGAAGCTAACAGGAACTGACCACTTTGTCTTTGCTGAAAGCTTCACAGACATGATTTCCTTTCAACCTTAAAACACCCCCATGTGTAAAAATTACTAATAGCCCACTTTTCAGTTAAGGAAACAAAGGCATACAGCAGATCGTGATGTGACTTGTGAAGTCGCACGTGCACCATGGAAATGGTTTTGTCTTACATGAGTCTGATATTCATTACTGAGTCATGCTATTCCTGGGTGATTAGCTAAGGGTAGATTTGCCGAGGGACATTTTTGGATCAAGATGAAACCCTGAAAAGTCTCATGACTGCCAGTGATAGTGGAGGGTGGAGGAGGAGCTGATGAGGGGAATCCAGGACGGGCTGTCAAGAAAGCACAGCTGAAGTGGTCTGAATATTCACAGGATTGATGGCATCTACCTCTAGGTACCAAAGCCAGGGACCATCCCCATGGAACCCTGGGGCTCAAGGAAACACAGTTTGAGAACCCTAAAGGAGAAAGCTCTATGGACTGGGAGGCACTGCTTCTGAGCACCTCTTTTGCCCCACACTGGCCCCAGCCATCTCCATCTCCTGCCTGGGCCACTGCAGCAGCCTCCTGTCTGCCTACCTAGCATTTACTCTTACCTGGCTAGAGGCTGATCTCCCCTTAATGGGCAGTATGACCATTTGAAAAGGTTCATTACACCACACATCGCTGTTGCTGAACATTCCCCCAGGGGCTCCTGATTACCCCAAGAATGAACTTCAGACTCCTCACAAGCTCCTATGTGGGCCGAGTGCAGTGGCTCATGCCTGTAATCCCAGCACTTTGGGAGGCTGAGGCGGGCGAATCACGAGGTCAGGAGATTGAGAC
>NW_012101920.1:500281-519875 GCF_000951045.1 Mandrillus leucophaeus
ACCACTCAGGGGTCAACCAAAAAAAGATATCACCTTGGAGAGGAAGGGCCATCCAGCCTGAACGAGGAATCCTACTCTTGTGGATTGAAGCGTCCCTCTCCACCCTACCAAAAAAATATATTCAAGTCCTAACTCTAGATCCGGTGAATGGGACCTTATTTGGAAATAGTGTCTTTGCAGATGTAATCAAGTTGAGATGAGGTCATACTAGACCTAAAGGGGTCCAGGCCAATGACGGCTGCCCCCGTGAGAAGAGGAATCAACGCACATGCACTCGGGAAGAAGGTCACATGAAGACAGAGGCAGAGATGTGAATGACACAGCCACAGGCCACAGAGGGCCAAGGGTCTCCAGGAGCCACTGGAAGCTGGGAGCGTCAAGGAAGGGTTTCCTCCTAGAGCCTTCAGAGAGAGCATGGCTCTGACATCTTGATTCAAACTCTTAGCCTCTAGAACCATGAGAGAATAAATGTGTATTGTTTAAAGCCATTCAATTTGTGGTAATTTGTTACAGCAGCCACTGGAAACTAATACACACCCGCAGACACATACACACCCACCCCAAGTCATGCGAAACTCCATTCTACTTTTAACAATGACAGTGGCCTTTTGACTTCCTTTGGTCCCTGGTCTTTAACGGCCTCTGAAGTCATCCTGGCTATTTCCTGGCAAGCCTCATGAGGGTATGCTCTGTATCTGCCTCATTCACCGCTGAATCCCCAGCATCTTGGAAAGTACCTGGCACACGGTAGATCCCTAAAAATATTGATGAAGATACATTAAATGATCGAGGGGGCATCTAAGAGGAGATGGAAATTGGGCTGGGCCTTCAAGAAAGATGTGAAGGAAAGGAGAGAAACCCAGATAGGAAGCCTCGCTCAAGCACAGCCAAAGAGAAGGACCAACAGTGCCTGTGAGGAGGAGTGATAGCACAGGCAAAGGCTGGCATGGAAAGCAGCAATTTTACTGGAGGTCAGAGCCCTGGAGTGTCAGGGGAAAGAAACACCCAGCTGGGCTTCAGCCACCCAGAGAAGCTCTGAGAAAAGGAGCCCTGGATAGTCCATTGTGATAGAGAGCCAGAGGGAGGGGATGGGGGCTGCTAGGAGTCATTGCACGGTGCAGAAAGTCAAGCAGGAAGGGAAGAGACTCCTGTGACTCCAGACTTTGTGGCGGGCTGGCTCCTTTAGGGGGCTGGGGCCTTCCTCTCCAGCTCGTCTTGGCTGAATAGTCCTGCTGCAAGAAGCAGTAAAGACTGGACCTATGGAGCCCTTAAAAGCCAAGCTTTTGGCATCAGCCGGGCCTAGGGCTGCCCCACAAAATGCCTTGACCACTCCCCGTGTTCTCTAAAAGGGGGGTCCTATGCTATACCAACCTCTCAGGGTTTTTTGGGTGTGTGTGAAAATCCAATGAGATAATATCTGTAAAGTGGCTGGCCTTAGGGTACATGTCCAATAGGGAAAAGATGATCACCCTATTGTTATTATTATTCAGCATTACAGTCAGGGAGCAACCGGGGTGTAGGGTTGAATCCTAGCTCCACCACTCGCTAGGGCTGTGACCCTGGTGAGTGACTCTATCTCCCTGTGCAAAATGGGGAGGACTGGAGAGAGGATGCTTGAGGTGGCACATGTGAAAGCCCTTGGCATGGTGCCTGACACACGGTTGACACTCAGTGAGTGGTGGCTGCTGTCATTGTCATTGTCGTTTGTGGCTTGTTGCTGTTATTGGGGGCTTATTTATTCCAGACAACAAGAGGAATGTGAGTACCTGTTGGATGGCCCAGGAGAAATCCTACTGAGGTCACCGGCTCCAACTGGGAAAATGTGGTAGTCAAAAGGTCGCTATCATTGTTAAAAGGAAGCAGAAGACGGTGAGACACAATGAGAGTGCGGGCCTTCAGCTTGTCCGAATGCTGTGGTCTTAACAAGCCACAGAACTTCTCCTGTGCTGCACTCATTCATAACTTATTCATTCATCCATCCATTTAACCAAAAGAATTACTGAGCACCTACTAAGTGCTAGGCATTCTCCTAGCACTGAGGGTACCGCGGTGACCAAGGCAGGTGTGGTTTCTGGTTGCTGGAGTTCAAATCTGTTGGAGGACACGGACAAATAGACAATTACCATCAGTGTGATTAGTACCAGGATGCAGGCAGCACAGGACAGAGGCCAGCAGAGCCCAGAGGAGGCCTCCCATCCAGGCTGGGCAGTCAGAGATTCTCAAATTCCTGTTTTAGCAAAGGAACAAAAACAGGAACCTGGCTGGCCACGGTGGCTCATGCCTGTAAACTCAGCACTTTGGGAGGCCAAGGTGGGAGTATTACTTGAGCCCAGGAATTCAAGACCAGCCTGGGAATCATAGCAAGATCCCATCTCTACAAACAATTTAAAAAGTTAGCCAAGTACGGCGGGGCACACCTCTAGTCCCAGCTACCCAGTAGGCTGAGGTGGGAAGATTGCTTGAGCTTGGGAGGTCAAGGATACAGTGAGCCGTGGTCGCACCACTGCACTCCATCCTGGGCAACAGAGTGAGACCCTATCTCAAAAATAAAAAAATAGAAACTTGACTGGCTTCTTCCAGTCAGCAAGTCTAAATAATCAGTCATTTACATATTAAGTGTGAGCTATCCAACGAGAAAACCGTGAGAAAGTATTTAGTAATTGGATTTAGACTTTGGGGTTTTTTTGGGGGGGCTGAGGTAAATGTTGAAATAATAAATTATACAATAGTAATGACAGCAATTATTTTTTGAATGGGTACCTTAGGATTATAATGTTTATTAAAGGACTGAGAACTTCCATAGATTATTTGCTGTTTGCCCTGCTTCCTACCACCCTCCAAAGACTTCTACTGCCTGGGACCCTCCCCAAAATTCAGCAAATAAATAGTTAAAACCTGGCCCAGCAGAGAAGTGTCTAGGGACCCCACTCCTATGGTTCTGATTGGTTTATACCTGGTTATTACATTTATTAAATATTATTCTGGGTAATATTAATATCACTCATAACATGGGGAAACTGAGGCACAACTGAAGTAACACACACAAGTGGCCAAGATTCAAACCTCTGATTCAGACCTCAAGCTGTTAACCTCTTGGATAGCAGCAATGTTACCTGGGTCCCAGTGGAGACTCACAGAAATAGGGGACCCGATCCCTGTCCTCAGGGGGCTTGTAATCAAGCCAAAGAAAGTTCTTAATAAAGCTAGTCAGGGGAGTGTCTGGTGAACTTGTGATTCTCTCTGGAGTCTGAGAAGAGAGGCTTGCAAGCTGGAGGGGCTTCCTGGATGAAGGGCCATATGGGTAGCAAGGGAAAGACTAGCCAGGAGGAGGGGTGCCTGGGAGGGGCTCTCAGTACAGAAAGCCACGTGGGCTTTGGAGCTGCCACACTGGCTGGCTGGGGACTTTCTTCTACTAAGAGTGGGGGTCTCGTGCTTTTATTTCCCTGAGGGAAATCAACCAAGGAGCCCTCACTAACGCACAAATCAGCTGCTGCCTCAGTTTCCCCATCTCTAGCAATAAGACTTATATCCTCCACATCCCCCCATATGTCTCTTTCCCTTCCAGCATATGCCAGGGAACAACGTGGTATTGGGGAAAGATCCCAGAACCAGGATCTGGTCCCACCTCGGTCACCTCATCTGTCAAATGGTAAAAAAAATTATGATGTTAGTGAGTTTCAGAGACAGTAGAGCAGGTCAAGAGCCTGGGTCCAAATTAGGGCCCTACCACTTTCTTCTTGGGTAACACTTGGCCCATGGCCACACATCTCTGTGCCCCACCCCTCCTCCAGGAAGGATACCATGATTGCAGTACTTATCATCTACAGTGCTATAACAATTAAAAGGCTTAATGCTTGAAGAGCACTTAGCCCCTTGTCCTACTCCAGTCAATGCTCACTTTATGTTTGCTGTCACCAACTGGGGCAGGAATTGAGCACTCACTGTGTGCCAGGCACTGTGCTCCTTATCTGCTATGTGACCTTGGGCAAAGCTGGGTCTCACCATCCTTAACTGTCAGACAACACCATTCGGTGTGTGTGTACTGCATGCTAAGCACAGAGCTGAGTGTTTTACAAGCATCATTTCATACAATGCTCTCGACAATCCGATGAAGTTGATACTATCATTATTCCTTTTTTGCAAGTGAGAAAATTGAGGCTTCACAAGCCAAGATCTTAACCCTATCTGTGTCATTGTAAAGTTCCAGTAAGTTTAAAAGTACTTTGGAAAGTAGAAAGTACTGCATCTCTTCAAAGAATGTTTACTGTCAAATCCAGTGTCTCCACAGCATCAGTTATTGTTTTGCATTTTTAATATGACAGGATTTGCAGCTAATGTTTATGGAGCATTGACTATGAGCAAGACACCATTTTCGTGCCTTATCTGTTTTACCTCATTGAGTCTCATAACAACCCTGGAAGAGAGGCATAATTATTGGCTCTATTTTACAGATGAGAAAAGCGTGGCACAGAGAAGTTAAGTCACTTGCCCAAGATCACACAGTTGTGATGTGGCCAAGCAGAAATTCTAATGCAAGCAGAAGGCAGGGAGTCTGGGTTTGGGAGAGAACAAAGCTCACCCTGGGTTTGTTTATTCCTGAAATAGTTTCCATCATCTCACTTCAGATAAAACAGAGCACACCTCTTTCAGATCTTCAGTTTTTTGCAGGACCAATGCTGCTTTCTGTGCAGAAAGTTTGGAATTTTTTAAAATGCAAATATTTCTCTTCTCCATTTAATGACCCCACCCATCTGCACGCCCACTGTTGTCTGTGTCTGAGTCTAAGGGGGGATTGGGCTCTCCCTCAAGAGACCACTGTGCAGGGCATAGTGGGAGCATTTGGATCAGCCTGTGTCAAGCCAACTGTCTCTGATGCCTGGAATTGCATTCTATGTGCCCATTGCCTTGGCAGACCAACTGTGGTTTGCCTGGAACAATCTGGTGCCCTTGTCTCCCACATGTACACACACACACACATTGGCGTGCACACACCGGCGTGCACACACCCACAATCCGTGCACGCATGAACATGGGCTGGGGAGGATAGCTATTGAACATGCACACACAAAATACACACACTTTGAAACCTTCGCAGAACTAGTTCACACACCTGGGGCGCAGAGTTAGCAGCCTCCATAAAACTCGAGGCTTGTGTTAGATCACACAGTAAAACAGAAGTCCAGTTTCTCATCCAAGTTCTTTCTCTCTCTCTCTCTTTCCAAATAGAGCTAAATTTGGCATTAGGCTGACCTCCACCCCCATCATCAGAACATCAAACACCCGGTTTCAGTATTTGTGACAGTAAAAACCCTTTCCCGCCCTTAATATATCTGTCATCTGTCTGAGAGCATTGCTTTTCAGATGATGCGATATCAGTAAAATTTTTTTTGCCATTATGTCATAGGCTTGACCACTAGCAGAGGACAGGATAAACCGGTACCCGCTCAAACGTTCAAAGTCCTGGCCGGGTCTTGCTTTCAAAAGCGCAGCTCAGCTAAAAATATGTGTCATTGAGGTCTGCTGTGGCAAAGCACACCGTTTACCTAACCCAAGGCATTTGGCTTCAATCTAGTTTAAAAAGAAAGAAAGAAAGAAAGAAAGAAAGAAAGAAAAAGCCTCTCAGGTTTATTTACTGAAATTGTCATTTCTTCTCCCCCACCCCCCGAACTTTAATCAGCCACGCAAAGCACAAAACCTACATTCAACTCTGATTTTATGACACGAGGCTAACTCCTCCTCCGCGAATTTATTTCACTTAACTTTCAAAGCCCTTCCCACTTGGCAGCCAGGCCGCGCAGCCCCCAACGCAGTGCTCTCCTCTGAAAAACACAACGCTTTGCCCATTTCCACTTTTAAAGACCGATTCATTATTGTGGATCCAACGTCCCTCCGCAATCCCGACCAGATGGGACACTTTCATATCTTATGCTCCTTATAGTCAACCCCCTCCCACAAGATCCAAGTGGTGTGATACCAGGACTAAATCCAAGAGAAGGGGGAAAGAAGCAGAAACAGGGAAAGTACAGTGTAATCAGATCCCCAAACAAACTGATGGTACATTGCACTTTAAAGGAGTAGCTGGAGGACTCTATCCAGCAGGCACATCAAAAAAGGGGAAGAAAATTGTTTAAATGTCCCAGAGCATCCGCTGCTGCTGTCACTGTTAGAAAGCAAAGTCTTCCTTACTATACTTGCTGTATAGTAAAATGCCAAGCCTGTTCTCTTAAAAGAAAAAAAAAAGTAATAATAATAATAATAATAATAATAATGCTGCAGCGTTATGGCATTTGCTGTCAAAAGCCGAGTGCTGAAACGGTTAAACAGCCAGCGGTTAGTAGCGAGAATCCCTCCTGGTGTCCCGTGGAGCGGAAAATCCTCCCGACAGACTGGCCTAGGGAATCCCGGCCCGCGACACTTCCCTGCCCCCGCGCAAAGTTGTCCAAAGTCGCCTTCCCAAGTGTCCCTTCCCTGGCCGGGGCGCGGGCGCCCCTCCGCGGGCCACGCTACCTGTGCGCCCAGGGCGAGCGGGGTCCCCAGGCCTCCCGCGCCGACCTCTGCCCGGAGCTGAAAGTGCTGCCCGGGACGGGAGCAGCAGGAAAGGACCGGGAGGAGCGAGCGGAAAAAGCTGGAAGGGATCGAGAGTCAGTTACCTTGGTCCACAGACCCCATGATGCGGAGGGGATGGCAGTGCCCCAGTCTGAACGCAGCCTCTCTCTGCATCTGGAGGGGACGGGGACTTGGCGCGTGTTTGGAAAGGGGGGTCTGTTTGTATCGACCAGCAGCCGAGGGGGCGCCGTCTTCTCTACCGCTTGCCCGCGGGGCAGCCCTTGTCGAGGAGCCTCGGAGCGACCCGGGAGCTGCGCGCCTCCCGGCTCCCGGCTCAGCGGAGTCGGCGCGGCTCCGCGATCCGGCTTACTCCAGAGGCAACGCGACTTCCTTCCCCGCGCTCCGTGTTTATAGGCTTTCAATGCAGTAAAATAACGGGATTCCCTCACTGTTTCCTCCTGTTTATCCAGCGCCATGGAAACCACTGGATCCCGTCCATCTCCAAAACTAAGGGCTTTCCTGCAAACTTCACACTCAGGAATCCATGACGTCGCCTCCTCCGCGGCCAGCCAGCTCCGTGGCTCCTTCGGCCGCCAGCACAAGTCCCTGATTGTTCGGGAGAAAAGTCTGGGAGAGGGAGCGAAGCGGGCGACGGCGAGAAGAAGGGGGTGGGGGTGTGCGAGTGTCCAAGTCAGCCCTGCAGGAGCTCCAGGAGGCTGTTTGCAAGGAGTGCCCCAGCCACCGCCTTCCCTGGCCCATGGCAGCTTTTCATAAATCAAGCCCGAGACTCCCAAGCCCCCCATTTGCCAAGCGGGCGCCTCTTGGAGAAAGCTGCCCAGGGTTCAAACCAACACCCCAGGTTGTCCAAGCTCCTGGACGTTCGCCCAGGGGCCCTTCCCAGTCCCTCACGGCCTCTGGCTGCCCAGATTTTTGTGTGTTCAGGGATGGTGGGGAGGAGGAAGAGGAGAAGGAGGAGGAAGGAAAAGAAATAAATAACGGTGCCTCGTGTCAACTCTCCAACTTCGAGAATTTTTTTTCAAAGAGTTTATTTTTAGATTCATTTAGAAAATCCAAGGTTTCCAGTGATGCTCAGAGGCTCCAGAAATAATGAAATGGCCAAAGAGAAGCTGAAACCAAGCAACCCATGTGTTTACACATGCTCTGAATAAACAGGAAAATAAAGAGAAAGGATATCATGAACTTTGCACAGTGTCCAGAAGAAAGTCCGTGCGATGCCACGCATGGTTCACAGTAATAGGCCACGAGACCCCCAGAAGGTCCGTGGGGAGGGGGAGAGGGAGAGGCGCAGCGGTCAAGATGCCTTTTCTGGACTTGGACTAGGTCTGGTCTTCACCTGCCTGCAGGGTGGGAAATTCTGAGCCCAAAGATAAAGCTGGCTTTGAAAATGGACTTCAGATACTGTTGTGAGCTCTGATAAAATTGTGGATAGCAACCAAGGCTGGTGACTCATCACATACACACACCCCCCCTGCATGCTCTCACAGAGAGACTTGAACTTAAAGAGGCATTGAGAAGCAGCTGGCTGTATCCGTGGGACCACTCTGTTTTCCAGCACTGGCCCACAATAGCCTCACTGGGCAGCTCGCAGACATAACTACTCCTGCTGGAGACAGATGCTGGCCCATAGAGACCAGCTGGAACTGGGCCTGAGAAAGCCCCACCCCCAGCCCCGCCCAGGGGACTCTCTTCAAGCCTGCCTCAACCAGGGTGGCCTCCCGCAGGACAGTCTAAGTAATGCTGTTCCCCCAGAGAGCAGCCATTATCTGTCCACCTACTGTGTGCCAAGGAATTCAAGGTAAGGAAGTCTCATTGACTCTCGAGTAACTCAAAAGTCATGGCGCCACCAAATTTCTTGCAACCACCCTGCAAGGAGGGGATCCTCTCCCCCACTTTCCGAAAGGGAAACTGAGGCACATAGAAGGCAGGTGGCTTGCCTGTTGATTTACTTGGCAAATTCTGGGGTGCAGCCTTTAAGGGCGTAGAGAGGATTCTTTTCAGTGGAGCCTATTGAGGAAGACTCATTCCCTGAGGCCTCTTTCTCCAACCATCTGAAGCAAGAACAGGGAGACCAAGCGTCCTGGTGTGCCTGGGATTGAGGGGACTCCTAGAATGTAAGACTTTCAGTTTTAAAGCTGAGAAGGTTCCAAGCAACTTGGGACAGGTTGGTCATCCCAGGCATGAATGAAACTCAACTTCCTTTTGCCACTATCCAGACACCAAGGAAGCCTGCTAACCATTATCTTCTGCAGACAGTTACTACACTTAGTAACACTACGAACAGCAACCCCTCACTCAGTACCTACTGGATGCCGGGCCCTGAGCTAGAGTCATCTATAAATTCCCACTTACAATCCCACTGCAAAGTAACAGACTAAAGATGAAAGGGGTTAGCCCTGTGCCATCCAATATGGCAGCCACTAGCCACATGTGGCTATTAAAATGTTAAATAATTAACAAATAAAATGTAGGTGTCAGTTCTTCAGTTGCACAAGCCATATGTCAAATGCTCAAAAGCCCACATGTGGCTGGTGGCTACCAAATTGGACAGCACAGAACAGAACATTTCCATCACCGTAGAATGTCCTCTTGGGCAGTAGTGGGTTAGACAACCTGAGAGGCCATTTAAAACTCAAGCTCTATAGTCAGATGCTTGGCTTTGCCATGTGGCATCACTTACCCCAGTCTGTAAAATGGGGCACTAGGCGTACCCTCCTAAACACTTGCCGTAAGGATTCAATGACTTTCTTTCATTGAAGTGCTAAGAACACTAAAGTATATAACAAATCCTAAAAGTATTTTTTTAAAAAGAAAACCTTCCCACAGTCAAGGAATGAGTAGTGATTAAGCCAGGAATAGGATTATTGGACTCGGCATTCATACCCTTCCTCTCCAGGCCTCCCTACGACTGCCATGTCCAGAGCACCAGACAAGCTCGGCAAGGTCTGTTTCCTTTCACCCTTCCGTTGAGCTGGATGCTGTAAGCCCCATTTACAGATGAGCAAACTGAGGCTCTACGAGTTGATGTGCACACAGCCAGTAAATGGACGGCCCAGAGTTGAACCCAGCTCTGTTTGGCAACAAAGCCTGTGTTCTTGGCACCGTATCCCCTGCCTCCCAGAACCCTCCCTTGGTGCCGAGGTTTTAGAGGCCAGAAGCGAGAAAGGAAACAAGCTTGCTGGGCCCTCCTCTGGCGGACTCATTATCAGGGATAAATTTAGACTCAGTCCCACCCAACTCAGGCCTCTGAGGCGATTCCCCAACTCCACAGGTGCGCAGAGCTGCTGAGCGGGGGATGTCTTTTGGAACTCAACAGAGTCAGCATTAGCCACATTTTTATGGAGCCCACTCTTTGTCACGGTTAAGCGTTTTTCCCTTTTAAAGCACATTTATACTACAAGGGCTGGAGCCGGGGCAGTTGCAGCTGAGTCACCTAATTTGCCCTTCTGGGCTGCAGCTTTTCGGCTTCTTAGTTTAGCCGTTCTTTGGTTCCTCAGACAATTTCTTTCCTCTCCCAGTGCCAGGGCAAGAAATATTTTGTCCTTTTGAACTGAACCACCCACTGTTTTTCACTTCTCTGGAGCACTCTCCCTTTTTTAAGGGATCCTCCAAGGGGGGTGGGTGGGGAGCTTCCGCCCACTAAATTATCCACGAAAACTCCCCAAAATAGAGGCTCTCAGCTGGGGTGGGAATGCACCAGCAAGTAAGGAAAAAGCAAAAGAGAAACCGAATCAAAGCAAATAGAAGGCGTCCAGGTGGCCGTAGGGGGAATGGTCCAGGGAGGCTGCAGAGACATCTGGGTTGGGGGAGACCTTGAATCACCGGGGAAACCTTTTATTAGATTCTCTTCCCTCCGACAGCCTCATAAATCAGAAACACAGGTATTTCTGCTGAGACACCACTTAAGTGATGCTGTCCCAAACAACTGATTCAACGCCAGGGTTATTTAAAAGGACTAGGGCAGCTTAGGTGAGGGCCCTTCTCTGCATCGCTCAAGTGTCATCTCTGTGCCAATCGGTCCCCTTGACTGTCAACCCCTTCCTGGCTGAAATGTAGATGGCAGTTGAGAATTGTTCTAGATTTCTACATGTCTCAAACATCGAAGGTAGGACCAACGCAGGTGTCTGAAAGGTTTATTGACCTACCTAGAATAACAATGAACATTTATAGAGCAATTGCTATGTGGTAGGCATTAACTTGTTTAATCCTGCCGACAACTTTATGATGATCATTTTCCAGAGGAGAAAACTGCAGCACAGAGAGGTTGTGCAGCTTTCCTAAGGTTGCACAGCCAGTAAGTGGCAGAGGTGGGATTGGAACCCCAGCCACCTGGCTCTCGGGTGTTTTCTCAATTGCTCTGAGAAGCTCCCTATCAAATATCTCTTTGCCAGGCTTATTCCATGGGCATGGCTCAGGCTAAGTGGTGGGGATGGGGTGAGGACACAATTAGAAGTCATAGTCCTTGCCTTCTACTTGGTTGGCAAGGGCACCACAAGGCCGAACGAGCAGGAGTGATCAACAGCAGCAACAGGAACATGGGCTGGAAATGCTGGAGGTATTCACGGAGGGTGCTCAGTGCAGCCTGGTGAGCTCTGACCAGGGGTCTCCACCTTCCCAGCTGCCTCAGCCGGGAACCTGGTGGTTGCCATTCCTGAACGTCCTCCCCTTTCATTGCCACATCTTACAGATAGATCTGCCAGTTCTGAACATCTTCCCTCCGAAAAATCTCTCAAATTCACTCGTGGCCATTAAAATTTTAAATAATTGCAGGATGTGATGACTCACACCTGTAATCCCAGCACTTTGGGAGGCTGAGCCAGGAGGATCAATTGAGTTCAGGAGTTCGAGACCAGACTGGCCAACAAGGTGAAACCCCGTCACTACCAAAAATACAACAATTAGCAGGGCATGGTGGTGGGCACCTGTAATCCCAGCTACTTGGATGACTGAGGCAGGAGAATCACTTGAACCTGGGAGGCGGAGGTTGCAGTGAGCCGAGATTGCGTCACTGCACTCCAACATGAGTGACAGAGTGAGACTCTGTCTCAAAATATTTAAAAATAAAAATAAAATGAAATGTTAAATAATTAACAATTAAATAAAATGTGTCAGTTCTTCAGTTGCACAAGCCGTATGTCAAGTGCTCAAAAGCACACGTGACTGGTGGCTACCAAATTGGACAACACAGAACAGAACATTTCCATCACCGTGGAAAGTTCTCTTGGGCATCCCTGGGTTAGACAACTTGAGAGGCCAGTTTCTCAGAGCAATTAAGAAAACACTTGAGAGGCAAGTGGCTGAGGTTCCAATCTCTGCCACTTACCGGCTGTGCAACCTTGGGAAAGTTGCACAACCTCTCTGTGCTGCAGTTGCCTCCTCTATAAAATGATCATCCTAAGATTGTTGGGAGGGTTTAATGAGTTAATGCCTACCACATAGTAACTGCTCTATAAATGTCCATTGTTATTCTAGGTAGGTCACTTCTCTTCCTCTCCACAATACCAGCATTGCCAGGACCCCCATCAACCTCTCTCCTGGTGACTCTTCAGCCTCTTCGCCTCTGCTTCTCTCCTGTTCCTTCCCTGAGATCTATTCGTTCCTGCACAACCAATGTGATATTTTCTCAGCTTGAGAATCTAAAGGGGACATGTGACCATGTCATCCTCCACTGAATCACAATTACCTTGCGGGTAAAGTTCAAAATCCCTTATGTGACCAATGACCTATAAAATCTAACCCACCTTCTCCAGTCTCACCACCATTCACCTCCTACACCCTTCAACTCCACACCCCTGCCTACTGAAAGACTCAGCACCCCACCTGCCACGAATTCTCCCTGTTCTTCCTCACTTCCAGGCTTTCTACCAGGCTGTTCTCTCCCTCCTCCCACCCTCAAGCTCCTCTCTGTGCTTGGGTAATTCTAGTGGCCTCCCAGTCTCGCCTTGGATAACATTTCTTAGGGAGAAGTCTCAGCTTCCTCATCTATGAAACGGAGCTACATCTACTTCTTACAGAGTGATATGGTTTGGCTGTGTCCCCACCCAAGTCTCATCTTGATTTCCTGCGTGTTGTGAGAGAGACCTGGTGGGAGATAATTGAACCAAGGGGGCAGGTCTTTCCCGTGCTGTTCTCATGATAATGAATAAATGTCATGAGATCTGACAGTATTATAAGGAGGAGTTTTCCTGCCCAATCTCTCTCTTTGCCCACTGCCATCCATGTAAGACGTGACTTGCTCCTCCTTGCCTTCTACCATGATTATGAGGCTTCCCCAGCCACATGGAACTGTAAGTCCAATTAAACCTCTTTCTTTTGTACATTGCCCAGTCTTGGGTATGTCTTTATCAGCAGCAAGAAAATGGACTAATACAGGGAGACATGAGCATCTGAGAGGCCAACGTATCTAATGAAGCACTAAGCACAGTGCCCAGTACACAGTAGGTGCTCAATAACCGTAGCTACAGTTACTATTATCTTGCCACTACAAATACCTGTCATGCTTTATCACCCAGCTCAACCAAATATACCATTTCAGAAGTGCCCCATCCCTCTTAGAATAAAATTCAATTCCTCACCAAGGCTGATGCAGCCAGCCTCTAGAAGATCCTAGTGGTACCCACCTTGGTGTTCCTGCTCCTGGGCCACCCCCTCCTAAATGGGCAACACAAGGCTACTGCAGAAATGAGATGTGTGACTTCCAAATCTAGGTCATAAAAAGTGTGTGACTTCTGCACTGCTGTCTTGGATCACCCACCTTGGGGGAAGCTGGCTGCCGTGTTGTGAGGACACATAGGCAACCCTTTGGAGAGGCCCATGTAGTAAGAAACTGAGGCCTCCTGCCCACAGCCAGCATCTCAGTCAACCCTTCAGATGACTGCAGCCACAGCCAATGGCTTGACTCAGGAAAAACCCTGAACCACCCAACTAATTTGTTCCTGAGCCACAGAAACTCTGAGATGATAAGTACTTGCTTGTTTAAGCCACCATGTTCATGGGAAAGCAACAGAAAACGAATGCAACGGCCTTTGAGGTCCGGCCCTACCCACCTGTCTGGTGTACTCTCCATGAGTAGACACCTGCTGGCTTTTGTGCTTCCTTCCCTTTGGCCTGGGACCCTTTGTCCCTAGATGTCTATGGCTGGCTTCTTCCATCTTCTCAGCCTCAGTTTAAATGCCATCCTGTCAATGCATTCTTCCATGACCCTCACCTCTGAAATAGGTTCCTCTGCCCTGAAGTTCAACCCCACCCCACAAATCTCAGTCCCAACGCCCTGTCATATTTTTATAGCATTTATCACTTACCACAAATAAATTACATATTCACTTGTGTATTCTATGTCTCCTTTGCCTCCCAACTAAAATATCAACTCTAAGAAGGCAGGAACTTTGTTTTAATCCCTGCTGTGTCCTCAGCACCTAGAATGATGCCTGGCATACGGTCGGACCTCAAAAATGTTTGTTGAGTGAATAACACAATATGAAATTGTCTCATCTGTTTGTTTACTTGGTTATGACTCATCTCCCCACTAGACTAGGAAAATAGGGGCATGTCTGTCTTGCTCGGGACTTGGCATGGTGTCTGGAACGGGTGGTACTCAGTCAATTATCCTATCTAGCATCTGTGTCAGACACAGGGACTAACTCTGTCTGTTGGGTCTCACAACAACTCTCTAAGATGAAGGCCACTATTATCCCCATTTTGCAGGAGGGGCAGGGGAAACTGAGGCACAGAGGCCCAAGGTCAGCAAATAGTAAGCAACCAAGTGTGAATGTGGAGAGTGGCAGCCTAGCTCCAGAGCCAGACTCCTAGGTCCTGTCTATGTTTGGTGAATGAATGAACAACAGGCACAACCATGATGGTCTGGCCACCTGCTCAGCCCGCTGGGGAGAACCCTCACTCCGTCACGTGGCCGAGGAGGTGGGTGAGGTGCTCAGCTGGGGTTGGCAGAGGAGAAGGAACGGGGCGGTGGCTGGCAGCTGGGGAGGCCTTCCCCATCTCCTAGCGATGGAAAGGTTCACCTCATCCGGAAAGAACTCCCAGTTCCATGGTTGTGGCAGGGAGTGAGGTGTCTCCCCGGCCTGGTTCGTTTCAAAATACATTGTCTTGCTTTTAATAGCCTCCCTGATCAGCTCTTGGAGGTTCTCATGACTGACTGTTCCCAAAATAATACCCGGCGCCGCTTTTTCCAACTCAGAAGTGCTGAATCTTGCTACCTCCCAATCAGCTGCTGGCTGCTGCAAAGAACTGTGGTAATCCCAGGGTCCCCCAAGACAGAATGTAACCCAACAGGGAGGTTTCTGAGGCATTTGGAGAGAACCCCGATGTTCCTCGGCAGCTCACAGGACTGCTGACAGCAAGTTTCCAGGGACAGCCTGCCCATCCACGGGGCTCCCTCGCTGCTCCCAGCTGCTGAACTGAGATGTGACAGTGGCCAGTGGCAGCCCTAGGAACGCCCCAGCCCTCAGAGATGGAGAAGATTTTCCTAGAAGCTGGAGAGCTGACGTGGAGTGAGAGGGAATTGGCTTCTGGCCCTAGAGGCTGCGATTAGCCTGGCTTGTGTTTCTCCCTCTGTGGGTAGAAGAAGGGGGGTGGTATCTCCTTTGCAGTTTTTTGAGAGTGAACCTTGAAATATCAAGCATCTCTCCTGTGAAAGGAAAGGACTGAAGTACCTATAGCTAGACTTTCTTTCTTATATTTAAAAAAAATCAGATGGGCTATCTTCTTCCTTTGTGTATTCATTCAATAGACATTGTCATGTACCTAAAATATTCTAAGCACTTGGGATGCAGCTGTGAGCAAAACAGATGCAGGTGCTGCCCTATAAGGCTTCCAGTCTAGCAGGGAGACTGAGAGGAAACACACAAATACAGACAACGCAGTTGAGTGGTGTCATGTGCCAAGAAAAACACATGAAGGAGAGCAGGAAGATATGGAGGGCTGGGGAAAGGAGCCCATTTTAGTCAGGGTGGTCTGGAAGGCTTCAGAGAAGAGGTGACACTGAGGAGAACTGAATGGCTTAAGGGAGCTGGCCATGCAGACAGCTGGGAAAATGCATTGCAAGCTGCGAGAATAGCACGTGCAAAGGCCCTGAGGCAGTATCCTGTAAAATAGGGAGCCTGCCGTCACCAGAAATATTCATTTTTTTCATGCATTTGACAAGTTTTCTGGGCACCTGCCATGTGGCCCTGAACTTGATGCTGAGGATACAGAGAGAAAACAAGACAGAAATTAACGTCTTCAGGGAGTTCATGCAGTCGGGCTGAGAGAGGTCGACAGTACAAAACAGTGGGCAAGTGCAAGGATGGAGGAGGCTTGGGAGCTAGGAAACATGTGGGAGGGCGCAAAACCTGGTCATGTTGGGGTGCTAGGGTAGGCCTTCAAGAGCAGTGACATCTAAACAGAATCAATCCATAATCATAGTCACTAAATTTATTGAGTATTCACATTGCACTTTGTCCTATTCCAAGTGCTTGACATGTGTATTAGTCTGTTTTTATGCTGCTAATAAAGACATACCCAAGCCTGGGTAATTTATAAAGGAAAGAGGTTTAATTGACCTCATAGTTTCACGTGGCTGGGAGGCCTCAGGAAACTTACAATCATGGCAGAAGGGGAAGCAAACATGTCCTTCTTCATATGGCAGCAGCAAGGAGAAGTACCGAGGAAAAGGGGGAAAAGCCCCTTGTAAAACCATCAGATCTCGTGAGAACTCACTATCACGAGAACAGCATGAGGGTAACCACTTCCATGATTCAATTACCTCCCACTGGATCCCTCCCATGACACGTGGGGATTATGGAAACTACAATTCAAGGTGAGATTTGGGTGGGGACACAGCCAAACCATATCAACATGTATTAACTTGTCTAATCCTCCTAGCCTTTGAAAGTTCAAATATTTCCCCTTTTCACAGATGACAAAAGAGGCCAAATGACTTGCCCTAGGCCACACAGTGGAGGAGCTGAAAATCAAACCTTTAAAGAGGTGGGACATATTCTCCACTTTCCCTTCTCTCCTTCCTGCTAAAATAGGGATTCGATGGTAAGAACTTGAGCAGCCATCATGGGCCATGAGGTAGAAGCTGTGTTAAGGGAGACAGAGCTGACAGATAGAAGGAGTTCAGGTCCCTAAAGACCAGGGAGCCTCCATAGCAACCCTAGATATCCAACCACATTCTTCTTGAAGGAGAAATAAATATCTAACTTATTTAAGCCATTGCTATCTAGGGATCTTTAGTACAACAGCTAAACCTGTGCCCTAACCAATATGGATTTTAAGAGTAACGAAGAACCACCGAATATGGAAACTCTGAGTGACACAATCAGATATGCACTTTAGAAAGATGGCCATAGCTGAAGTTAAGAGTCAGGCTCGGCCGGGCACAGTGGCTCACGCCTGTAATCCCAGCACTTTGGGAGGCCGAGGCGGGCAGATCTTGAGGTCAGGAGTTTGAGACCAGCCTGGCCAACATAGTGAAACCCCATCTCTACTAAAAATACAAAAATCAGCCAAGTGTGGTGGCGGGCGTCTGCAATTCCAGCTACTAGGGAGGCTGAGGCAGGAGAATCACTTGAACCCGGAAGGCAGAGGTTGTGGCGAGCCTAGACTGTGCCATTGCACTCCAGCCTGGGGGACAGAGCAAGACTCCATCTCAAAAAAAAAAAAAAAATGTTGGGCTCCAGGGCCAGCTGGTCTCTGTTCAGATCCCAGTTCTGCTTCTCCCTAGCTGGGTGGCCTTTGGCAGGTTACTTAACTTCTCTGTTTCTAGGATTTCTCGTGGACAAAATGAAAGTAATATTACCCATTGGAGAGCTATTGTGAGGATTAAATGAGTTAGCACATGGAATGGTGCTTAAAATAGCACCTGGCACATACTAAGAACCTTAGGCTCTGTGGATGCCTGGGACCACAGCAAGCCCAGAAATATGTCTAAGGGGCTCCAAGCCTTCATTTGTACTCAGAGGAAACAGGCCATGAGGGAGAACACGTGGATGGAGCAGTGACCCAGGAATAAAGCCAACGGGCCCTGGGGAGCTGTATCCAGAGTGGGACATAAGCTGGTATTAGGCCATGTTGCAGAAAGCCACCTCAGCACAGTCCAGCCCAGGAAGCCGTGCCTGGGAGCCCCACATGGAAACGGGGCGGTTGCTCTGCCAGGAGAAGTGTGCTGCACTTTCCCCCGCCGTGGGCTCCCTGGAAGATAAGAAACCCAAGCTTCCTGAGGATATGCTCTGAACCCTCCCGCTGGCTCCTCTGGGCTTGTCAAAATATTTCTTTGTGGAGCCATCCCTGTTTTTCCATTAATAAAAGTATTTTTGGGCTCCCAGCAACAATGAGTGAGTGTTACAAAAGAGGTTGGGCTTTCCAAGGTAAACAGAGCTCATCCCCAACCTCAGTCGGCGGCTCTGGGCCACGGAGCAGGGGAGTGGTTGTTCTTATTCTGGAGCTCTCTGTGCTCTGAGCCCTGATTGGGCACAGGGAGAGCAGGTTCTAGGATGGCCTGCCCTGTCCACAGCAGAGGGCCCTGCTAGTGCTCTTCAGGGTCCCCTGGGCTTGCATTGCCAGGGCATGCTGCATCCATCTTCCCTCCAGTTGCTCAGTCAGTCAGTCAACACACATCTGTTGAGGTCCTGCTCTGGGCCCAGCACCACACAGAAAAGATACAGTCTCAACCCTGGAGGAACCTTGCAGGGCAACAGATGTGGAAGCAGGTGAATCCACAGGTGCCATGGTAGATATCTCTCTGGAGACAAGCCAGGGCAGTGGGGAGAGAAGCACCTAGTACAGCAGTGATCACTATGGGCTCTGAGTTGAAACTGGGATCTACCGCTTACAGGCCATGGGACTGTAGGCAAGTGACTCAACCTTTCAGGGAGCGAGTCTCATCTGCAAAGTGGCAATACTAAGTAAGTTAATACAAGAAACATGCTTAGAATAAAACTGTACACGGTGCAGAAGTGTTAGTTATTAAATCATTGTCAAGAAATCAATATTTGTCGAATGAATGAATGAATGAATGAATGCATGCATGAATGAGGAAGTAGGTGGATGGATGGATGAATGGATGCAGTCAATGTGTCAGTAACTGTATTAGTAATCTCTTGCTGCATAATACATCAGTCTAAAACTTAGTGTCTTGATGCAATGATAAACATGTATTATCTCTCATTATTTCAATGAGTCAGAAATTCAAGAGCTGCTTAGTTGGGCTCTGGGTTCTTTATTGTATTGAAGTCAAGATGTCAGCCAGATGTCAGCCAGGGCTGCAGTCATCTGAAGGTTGAACTGGCGCTGAAGAATCCACTTCCAAAGTGGCTCCCTTTCATGGCTGTCAAGTTAGTGCCCGCTATAGGCAGGAGGCTTCAGTTCCTCCCCATGTGGGCCTCTCCTCAGGGCCGCTTGAGTGTGCTAACAACATGGCAGCTGGCTTCTCCCAGAGTGAGTGAGTGAGTGAAGAGAAAGGGAAGCAGCAGAACCAGAAGCTGTGACCAATCGTCAGTTTTACCACATCCTATTCCTTAGACGCAAGTCATTAAGTCCAGCCCACATTCAAAGGCAAAGGAATTGGCCTTTACCTTTGCCCTTTGAACAGTGGAATGTCCAAAAAAACTTACAAGTGTAGTTTAATCATGACAGTGACCAAATAGATCGCAAAGGCCTCAAATACTAGCTTCCCCAGACCAAAGGAGTACGCACTGTAGGAATTCATTTATTTAAAACTTTGGAACAGTCCAAATCAATTTGTAAGAGAGCAGTCAAGTCAATCGTTGGTTAGGTGGGGGAAGGAGATCAACTGCAAAAGGCAATGGAGATGTTCTGTATTCTGACTGGGACAATGGTCAAAACTGATTGAGCTGTACCTTTAAAATACACATTTCATTGCATGTGAACTGTAATTTATTAAAGTTGAGTTTTAAAAATACCAGCTTCCTGGCCAGGCACGGTGGCTCACATCTGTAATCCCAGCACTTTGGGAGGCCGAGGTGGGTGGATCACAAGGTCAGGAGATCGAGACCATCCTGGCTAACAC
>NW_012101920.1:519925-529936 GCF_000951045.1 Mandrillus leucophaeus
AAAAAAAAAAAAAAAAAAAAAAAAAAAAAAAACCCAAAAAAAAAAAACCAGCTTCCTGACTTTGAGTCAACCATTCCTATAATTTCTTTAGTCTAGATCAGAGATTGACAAATTTTTACCAGACCTGGTCCATTGCCTGTTTCTGTAAATAAAGTTTTATTGAAACACAACCACCCACATTTATTTACAGATTGTCTATGGCTGTTTTCACACTATAATGACAGAGTGACACAATTGAATAGAGCATATGCCCTGCAAAGCTGAAAATATTTACTATCTGGGTCTTTTACAAAAAAAAGTTTGCTGCCCGGGCGCAGTGGCTCATGCCTGTAATCCCAGCACTTTGGGAGGCTGAGGTGGGTGGATCGTGGATCACGAGGTCAGGAGATTAAGACCATCATGGCCAACATGGTGAAACCCCATCTCTACTAAAAATACAAAAATTAGCCGGGCGTGGTGGCATGCACCTGCAGTCCCAGCTACTCAGGAGGCTAAGGCAGGAGAATTGCTTGAACCCAGGAGGTGGAGGTTGCAGTGAGCCAAGATCATGCCACTGCACTCCAGCCTGGGTGACAGAGTGAGACTCTGTTTAAAAAAAAAAAAAAAAAAAGTTTGCTGACCCCAGCTCTAGAGGGAAAACTAGGAGTTTAATGCTACTTTAGATGCATCCATTTTCAGGGCCAAATGTATGCCAGTTTGTCAATCTTTTTACCCTAAAACTGTAACAGCCCTCAGCTCATGTGTGTGCATAGCAACTTCTCCCAATACCAGACAGATGTGAGAAGAGCCAAGTTCTCCCGGAAGATCCCATGACTTGTCTGCAATTGGGAACTGTTTGACATTTCCTTAGAAGTGCTTTCTACAGCCCACTCTTTAGTGTCTGGGACCCCTGCCTGAGCCAGTGAATCAAGAACTTGGCCCACAGAGCAGGAGACACAGGCAGCACTTTTGGGGGAGTGTCTACATTCCATTAATTATGTTTATCTACATTCAATTTCTTTTCCTTCTTCCCTTTCTTCTTTCCTTCTTTTTTTCTTTCCTTCTGCAAAGACACATGTCGGTCCACCAGGTTGGCTATGTGGGTCAGATTCTCTCAAAGTGATTCTGTTTCATGGTGTTGACTCAGTCTGTAGTCAGGCTGGCAGGGTAAAATTGCATCTCAATCAGCTTTAAGAACAAAACTTAAAAACCAAAATGGGAACTACAAATGAAAGGCTGCAGGGAGGGCAGCTGCCTGCCACTAGCGTCTCCCCTTAAAGCTAAAAAGAGCATGAAACAGCAGAAGACCGTCTCAGGGGTTCAGTCCCGCAAGACCCGAAACCCAGACTGGGGAGGAGGGGTCTGGGGATGAGCCTGCTAGGGGGATCCACCCTGCAGGAAGGCCCCTGTCAACAGCCACTGTCTTTGCCCCACCCCTTTCCCCTTCTTCTGGAAAGAGTGCCCCAAGTTTTACTTCGGGGCCAGATCTTCTGACTCTCAGCTTGTGCAGTTGGAGAGGGGCTGACTCTCTCAGCTCTTGGGATGGACACGTGGCCCACGTCCTCCTAATCGGATTCAGGGTGATGGGATCAGGTCAATGAGAACCGGCCCCAGGACTGTAGTTTGAACCGCTAGGAAACCAAATCTGTCTCACACAAACATTCTCTCTCTTTCCTGCTGAGATGTAAGGATGTAGACCTGCAATTAATTACTCTCCACCTGCTTGGTGCACTGCACTCTATACCGCAAGATGTTAGAGAATGTAACCCACACAGGAGAAGATCGAGCCAGGAGATGGAAAGAGATTAGGTGCTGCTGACGACATTTGAGCCCCGAATCCAGCCATCCCTGAAGTTAGAGGAAATTCCATATAGCTTCTCACATATATAAAAACATTTCTTCCTCACTTAAGTCATTTTGAATTGGATATTCTGTCACTTGCAACATCTCCTATTTCATCCACAGGAGTTTGAGACCTAGAGACCTGGAAAACCGGAGCCCCAACTGCCAGTTGCTGGTAGTAACCACTTTACTGCCATGAAGAAAGCCAGGCTGAGGGCAAGTCCAACGCAGAAAGGAGCAAACCAAGGGAAATGCAGAGAAATAGAACCAGAGCCTTGATCATGCAATTCCTGAAACCCACTTTCCCCCTAAAGTTCCCGAGAGTCAGGAGATACAGTTCCCTAAGGTCAAAGCCAGTTCGAGTCAGGTTTTGCATTACTTGTGGCCAAAAGAGTCTCAAGTGACACATTCGGTCTTCTTCCATGTAACACAGAGATAATCACAGTTATCTCAAATAGTGGCTCTAAGGAATAGAGACCAGATGTGCAAAGGCTCCTGCCCAGAGCCTATCAGACAGAGCAGAGGCTCCACAGATGCATTCCCTCTGCTTCTCTGACTTATTTTTCTCCCCACTCCTCATTGCTGGTCCTGTGTAGGGCAGGCTGAGGGCCATGTCATTGCTGATTCAGGCCGGGTAGGACAAGACCTCAAGGTACAGTGGTCACTGGTCCCACAGATGGGATCAAGTGCGATACCTCCTTTCTGCAAAGACAGGGCAGTCCAGGGGCAACCACAGCTAGGGCTTCATCCAGTCCTCCCAGTACTGTATGTCAGTTGACTCCCCTTCCGGTAACACAGTGCCCCCATTTGTCTGTGGCAGTCCACTCCTTCCTACCTCTGTACACTTGGAGGGGGCTTCATCCCAGTTTAAAGTTGAGTCATGTGACCAAGGTGTAAGCCAATCAGCCTATCACATTTCCCCTGACCATGGTGATTGGTTCAAGGAGGAACACGTGACCCAGGCAGAGCCAGTGTTACCCAGGAGTCTCTACTGGGCTCTGGATAGAAGCTCTGTCTTTCCTGCTGGGAATGCAGGGTGGAAAAGAACGTGGCTGTCCGAAGCAGGAGAGGGCAGTTAGGGGAGAGTGAGTACAGCAGAGGTGAAACCAAACCCTATCCACGTTGTTTGAACTCCTGAATCCAACCAAGCCTGGGGTCCACCCCGCAACTTTGCAATAAGAAATTCCTTTTCATTACTTAGACCAGTTGGTGAGGTTGCTAAGTTTAGCAAATAAAAATCCAGGCTTTGGGTTAAATTTGAATTTCAGATGGACAACAATATTTTAGTATATGTGTGCCCCATGCAACATTTGGGACCTACTTACGCTAAAACAATTATTCATTGTTTAGCTGAAATTCAAATTTAACTGGGTATCCTGTGTTGTATGCAGCGACCCTACTAGTTCGGGCCAGCTTTCTGATTCTTTGAACGCAAGAGAGTCTGAACTGAGGCCCAGTCCCATCCCCTTCAACAAGGGCACAGAAGCACTACTACACCTGCCGTGCTTCACAGAACAGGACCCCCCACTGCCCAACCACAGGAGTTAGTCTCGGCCACTCCAACAGCCTCCTTTGTACCTCATTTCTCCTGCTAGCAAGGGTGCTACTCATGGCAGTAAAGAACCGTGGCCACAACTCCTACTGGGGGTGCCTACTGTGTGTCAAGGGCTAACCTGTACCCCTTCACCTCCTCCCCACAGCGCAATTCTAAGAAGTCAAACCACAGTCCTCATCTCATAGATGAGTAAAGCAGCTCAGAGGCTCTGTGACCCACCCAGGGTCCCACAGCTAGGAAGAGGTAGAGCTGTGTTTGATACCAAGCCTGGGTTCTAGGAATGACACTTCCAAGCTGGAGGGGATAGGGAAGGAGCTGCCTCTCCAGGGAAGGAGGATCCTTCCAAGGAAGCCCTGTAGCCGCCCTCTGGATAGAGGCAGGAGGCCTGGGGAGGTCTGAGTCACTGTGTGGCTAGAGAGCAGGGGTGCTGGGATCAGCAGAAAACCGAGCAGACTCTCTCCCTTAGGGATTGAAAAGGAGTAGGCCCAGAGAAAGGGGAAGGACATTGACCAAGCCATCCTCAGACAGCCTGGGGAGCAGAGGAAGCCGGCAGCTGGCGGGTCACCTGGGGGCAGGTGCCCCACCTCCTGCTTCTCACCTCCTTGGCCTTTCTGAGGCCCCTCTCCTGAAGGCCTGCTCACTTTCAACTTCTGTTCTGCTACTTTGCTTTTTTAAAAAAAAGTTCCTTTGTTGTTACCACTTAAAACAATAAATAAATAAAGCAAACCAACAAAGCAGACATCTGGAAAGCTTTGTGGAAAATGGCATCTCGTTCAGAGGACCCGCCCTCCGTGAAGTCAGAACACAAGTGCCCATGGGACTCGCGACTGGCCCCCCCAATGCTCTCAGAGGAGAGGTGAGACCCTCTCACCGTTCTCCTACCAAATCCCTGTCTTCCCCTGAGGTCATGTCCTTCCCAAAACACCACCACCTCCATGGGCATGGCTCTCGGCTCCCATTCTACACCCCGACCAGGCTCGTGAGCCTCCCTGCCTTGTGCCCAGCACACCCCTGACTCTACTCCATCATTTTCTCTCCCGCTTAGGTCTCTCTGTTTCATTCTGGCAGTCATGCCCCATCTCAGACTTATATCTCATTTCCGACCCATCACCAAAGCCTCTGTTCCCTTCACTTCACCTCTTCTCCTTCCACTCCACCTGACCCTTCACCCCACCACTGCTAAAGTATCTTCTCAAAGTACAGCTCAGATCATAATGCCAATTTCCCCTGCTCAGCAACCTTCTAGGCCAACGAAGTGGCTCACGCCTATAATCCCAGCACTTTGGGAGGCTGAGGCGAGTGGGTCACTTGAGGTCAAGAGTTCAAAAGCAGCCAACATGGTGAAAACTCAGCTCTACTAAAAATATAAAAATTAGCTGAAGCATGGTGGTGCACACCTGTGGTCCTGATTACTCGGGAGGCTGAGGCAGGAGAATCACTTGAACCTGGGAGGTGGAGGTTCCAGTGAGCCGAGATCGTGCCACTGTACTCCAGCCTGGGCAACAGAGTGATACTCTGTCTCAAAAAACAAAACAAAACACAAAACACCTATGGCTTCCTCGTGTCTCCTGAAATAAATACCAGCAGCTCCTCACTGTGATGTTAAACCTTCCTGCAATGGATGTCTTTTGTTTTTGTTTTTCCAGTGTTCCTGTTTTCTTCTTTTGGTAACTCCACCCTTGGTGGTTTTCTTGAGGGTCAGGGAATCACACGTCCCTAACTTTGAGTCCAAGTGTTTTAGGTTCTGCCCACAATCGCAGGTCCAGGAGGAGGTTGTGTGACCCAGGCTGGGCCAATGCGTGTGCAACATTTCCCTGAACAAGGAGTTGGTTCAGGGTTGGCCACATGACCCAGGTCAGGCCAACCACAGCCAACCCTAGGTCCTTGGCTGGAATGGAGAAAGAGGGGCTCTCTCTGTGTTGGTGTCACCAGGCTGAGAAGATACAGGTTAGGAGCTGATGAGGGCCATCAAGCCACCACAAGGGGAAGTCAAGGGGAAGCAAAACTGTAAGACCAGGAAAGAACTGGTATTTAAAACATCTTTAAGTTCCTGCATACAGCTGTGCCTGAAGCCAGTCGGCCCACCCTATTTTTTTTTAGGTTTAAACTAGTTTGAGATGAGTTTCTGTCACAGACAGCCAAAGGCTTTGTACTTAATATAGTCTCCAATCATGGGTTCCGACTTCCTCTTCTAGCTTTACTCTATTTTCCTACGTTCATCAGTGCTTCTGAGAAAATGGTCTCTTGAACGGCCAGTGAAACATATCCCACATCTCAGCTTCTGTGCCTTTGGTCCTGCTGCTTCCTTGACCTGAAATACCCTCTTCATATCGCTGCTTTACAAAGCTCTAATCCTCCTTTAAGGCCTTTCTCAAGCTGGTCTCTGCCATGAGAATGTCATCGTTGTCATTTTCTTACTTTCTGTCCCCATAACGCTCTCCAAGAACTTACCGTCTTTCCTTGAATCCTGATCATTTGTGTATCTCCTTTTCCTTGTCAGAGTTAGGGACTCAGATGATAAGGAGACATTATTGTTCAGCTCTTCCTAAGCACCACGCATGCATGGAACAGACGCTCAGCAAAAGCGTATTTGTGCTCGTGGCCAGCCTGGCGAAGCATCCCCGGACTCACTCACCTGAGACCTTAATTTTGGGACAGATGTTCTGCCTGCCTGCTTCACATTCATTGTCCCATCTTTTCATACCAGTACCCCGATTTTCCTTTGAAGGACCACTCCATCTCCATCCTCATTTTTTTCCATCTCCCTTTCCTGGTATCCATCCTCATTCTTAAGACTTAGGTAGAGCCCTTGCCTCCCTCTCTCTGGCTCCACAGACGCCGTGTGACCCAGACCTGGCCAACCAGGGCATTGCACACTCCTTGCAAACCCCAGTGATTGTCTCAGGTTTGGACATGTGATCAAGGCCAGAGATTCAAACAAAGAACTTTTGCCAGAACCAGTGAGAAGGAAACACTCTGTTGAATGGGATCAGAAAACTAGGGGGATGTGAGCCTGGGTTGCTGGAGCCACCGGGAAGAGAGGTTCTGCCTGAGGAAGAAAGCAAACATAAAGCAAAACAGAGCCAGGACCTCCAGCCAGATGCTTCGTATCATTTGCATCCTAGATCCAGCCATGCCTGAAGCCAGTCGTACTCTGTACTTTTTAGATACATAAGCGAATAAATTCCTAATGGGTTGGGCTTCTGTCACCTGCAACCATGAGTCTCACCTGATACACGTTCCAAGTCTTCTCCCCATCCTTATTCCTAATCCAGAGCACATCAGGTGGTCTTCAGTTAGTGATCAGCTGACTAAGGGCAGAGCTTATTCTCTGCCTTGTCACTGATCCTTTTCCCTCCACTACACACCCCAACTCTTACTCTAGCTAAGACCTACCCATCCTTCCAGTCTCCGCTTAACTGTTACTCCCAGAAAGATCTTTCCTGACACTCCCAGAAAAAAAAAAATTGGTCTCCCCCTAACACCTGAGCCTCAAAACACCCCAGGTTTTCTTTCTCACAGTTGATGATTCCATAATTGTTGGAGAGATTACGTTTTGTATATCTGCCTCCTCCCAAACCTACAAGCTTCACCAACCATGCAGAGTCTCATTTGCTACTAAATTTTCAGGGCACAGCACAGAGCCTGACAGAGTAGGTGCTCAGTAAATGGCTACTGAATTAATAAATGTACTGACACAACTCAGGAATCAAAGAATGTGTCTCCCAGGTTTCTCAACTTGAATAAAGAGGGTGGAACCATGTCTCTTACTAGTACCTGGTCCATGGATGGAGGGTTCCAGGAGAACCAGCTTTGGGAGGGCTTGAAGAGAAACTGCCTCTTTGTGCAACTCCACAGAGGTATTAGCTTATTGAACTTGATCAGAAAGCCCAACAAAACTTGCGATTCATTACGGGAGACCTTAGCCACGCCCTGAAGCAAATGTCAAATTTCACACATTTAATGAACTCCATACTTGAAATATGTGGCCTGTAAAATCTGATTTACACTGCTGTTAAAATCCTCGGTGCCTAAAAAGGAATGTGAAAAGTATGTATTTGTGCTAAGAGAAGGGGCTTTTTTTTTTTTTCCAAGACATTAATTCACTCCAAGGCATATAAACGTTCCCTAAAGCATCATTTCAATTGCAATATTTCTTTCAGCACCTCAAATTTAGTTACCAACTTTTAAGAAGAGGGGCTGTGTTAGGTTACACACGAATGGAAAAGTGCCACCATGTAATTGTCAATTCTTTGGAAGGTAAGCTGAGTTGACAGCTGAGCTGGGGACAGCCCCGAAACAGGCAGAGCAGAGCTTACCTGGCACTATAATTAAGACCTGCCTTAAGTCAACACCGACGCGGCCACGGTGCCTGGCAAGATGAATTTCTTTTTTCAATTCAGCCACAACCTTATTTATTTATTGGATGCTAACACCTGGTGTTTCTTTCGTCTGGAAGTTCGCGGCTTGCTTTGGCACATTTTAGGTTCGGTACTGCGGGGTGGCTGAGCTACCTGACGGGGTGACAGGGGGCCTCCCTCTGAGGTGATCCATGGAGCAGAGGCAACACAAACCAACTTCCAACGACACAGTCTAGACCGAAAAGGACACCCTGACCCTCGTTTTCAAGCTTTACTGGCTCGGAGAATTCTGTCCACAGAACCTGCTATCCTTGAGAGCGAAAAGCATAGCCGATCATGAGTGCTCTGCGCACGGTCATCCCATCCCTGCTTGCTTCCGGAAAACTAGGGCTTGACTCTGATTGGTCTTTACCCATTCCCTTCTCACCAGTGATTGATCTAAGCGTGGGCGTGTATCCAGTGTTGACCAATGAGATGTGAGAGAATTTCCAGGACACTCTTTCAAAGCTGATCAAAAGAGACAGCCTAGAAGAGAGCGTCCTCATTTTTCTAAAGTTCCACTGGAGATGCTGAGAGTTACCCTGGTGTGGAACTCAGTGCCTGCACTGGACAAAGTAGAAACTGAAGCTTATAGAGAACTGATAGCCTTGACCAGAGCAAGTCCAGTGGCAACGCCAACATTATTACTGTAGCGGCCATGTGTTACTCTTTGACCACCAAGCATCTAAGTCACCCTTTCTCCTGGGGAAAACAAAAACAATATATCCGGGGAAATTACTTCCTCCTCATGGCAGGCAGTCTTGGAGGAACTGTCAATCAAAATACCCTGCCATGTAACCCAGACTTGGCCCATCAGATTCTCACATGAGGATGTTGACCCTTGAGTGATGCAAGATGGGAGTGATATGGTGGGGGTGGCTGGAGAAAAAACCTGCAGGTGATAAGACAGGCTGCAGGGACCTGGTTGTACGGCATATTAGCTCCTGCTACCTCTCCTCTCCGGCATGTCCTCACTCTTGTTGTTCAGAGCCAAAGCTCCAGTTTGTGAGCCACTCCACATCCTGGCAATACATTTCCCCTCCCCGTTTCTTGGCTGAACTTTGCCAGTTCTAATTTTTGTTGTGTGCAACCACAGATCTGTAACCAATATGGAACAATAAGTTTATTGTGACCATGCCAGGCACATCACATACATCACATTTATTTTTCTTTCACAATATCAATTATGGAGTGGGCACACAGGCACACAGGCACATACCCATTTTACAGATGAAAAATCTCAGGGTCAGACTGCAACATTTGCCCAGCATTTCATAGTTAATAAATTGCCAACCCTGGAATGTAACAGTATCTTGTTTTGCTTATCTGCGAGATGAGTTTAATTCCACTTAGCCTGCAAGGTTAGAGTGAGGATACAAGAAAATACAGGTCCAAGTGCCTGGTACACACTCTCATTTGGAACTTCCATGGCTCTCAGAAGTGTCTTTTTTGAGAGGCTTTTCCTAGGCCCATGGGAGATTCTCTCAGGAGCCCTAAGAGCTTCCTCATGGATTGACTCACCAAAAGCCCCATCCCTGAACTTGGAGAAAGAAACCAGTCATACTTGGGGTAACAATGTGGTCTGGAGTATGAACCATATCACTGATGTCTCTGGCTATGGGAATCCATGATCCCAGGATCTGGACTCTCTCAACATGACACACAGTAGGCCCGCTCTGCACACTTATCTCTGAAGGTCAGAGGGTAGCTGGCTGCCTGGCACGGTGGGGACAGACTCAGGGTACACAGAAGCCTTCCTACTAGGCAAGAATACCCATTTCCTGCCACTCTTCAGCACTGGTTGCCATTGCTCTTCTTCCTGTTCCTGAAAACTCTGAACCCTTCCTGCCACAGGGCATTTGCACATGCTATTTTCTCTGCCTGGAACACTGCTCCGTGCATCTATGAATCCTGGATCCTCTCATCTTTCAGATTTCAGCTCAAAAGCCAACTCCTCAAGGACGCCCTCCCTGACCACCAAGTCTAAAAATAGCCTCACATACCCTCCCCACTCCCAACCCCCAATCTCTACCCCAATTGGTCTCCCGGATGGCATCCTGACTTAACTTTATGATAATGCTCATCACAGTGCAATGAATTACCATATTTCTTTATTCATTTCACATCTGCTGAACACTCGCCATAGGCCATCTTTTTCTAGGCATTCAGAATAGCAAATAAGTCAAAGTCCCTGCCCTCACAGAACTTACATTTTAGTGATCAAGACTGAGGCCA
>NW_012101920.1:531011-533578 GCF_000951045.1 Mandrillus leucophaeus
TCCTGGCCAACATAGCGAAACCCCATCTCTACCAAAA
The DNA here is from genome assembly GCF_000951045.1 of Mandrillus leucophaeus. NCBI lineage: Eukaryota > Metazoa > Chordata > Mammalia > Primates > Cercopithecidae > Mandrillus > Mandrillus leucophaeus. The sequence continues at coordinate 531,049 of NW_012101920.1, forward strand.
ATACAAAAATTATCTGTGCGTGGTGGCACATGCCTGTAGTCCCAGCTACTTGGGAGGTTGAGGCAGGAGAATCGCTTGAACCCAGGAGGCGAAGGTAGCAGTGAGCCGAGATCGTACTACTGCACTCCAGCCTGGGCGACAGAGCAAGACTCTGTTTCAAAAAAAAAAAAAAAAAAGAAAAAAAAATAAAGCAAAAAACCAAAAAAAAAAAAAAAAAGGAAGAAAAGATAATGAAAATATCCCTCTTTGAAACGATTCTGTAGGTAAAGCATTTTGCCTATAGCCATAGTTGCTGTTGAACCAAGACTCCACAAACCAGACTATGAAATGATTTGATGCAAATTAAAACCACAATGACATACCACAAGACACCCACCAGAAAGGCTAAAATTAAAAATATTAACAATAATGACAATGAAAAGGCAAGCTATAAGTAAGGCAGGAGAATTTGCAAATCACTTATCCAACAACATATATAGTCAGAATATATTTTTAAAAATTCTCAAAACTCAAAAGGAAGAAAACAATCTAATTCTTACAAATGAGCAAAAGACGTGAACATTTCACCAAAGAAGAAAAGTGGATGTGGATGACAAAGAAGCACATGAAAAGATGTTCAATATTATCAACTGTTACAGAAATGATATTTAAAACCATGGTGAGATACCACTGCACATCTATTAGAATGGCTAGATCAAATACTGACAATGCTAAGCGCAGACAAGGATGTAGAACTGGAACCCTCATACGAATGCAAAAATGGTACAGCTACTCTGGAAAATGGTTTGGCAGGGTTTTAACACCTTTACTGAGATATAAGTTACATACCACAAAATTCACTCATCTAAACTATATAATTCAATGATTTTTAGTAAATTTACAGAATTATGCACCCCCAAAAGAAACTGCCACTGTTTTCTAAAGCAAGCAAACCATTTTACATTCCCACCAGCAGTGCATGAAGGTTCTGATTTTTCCACATCCCCTCCAACACTGACCATATCCTTTTAATTATAACCATCCTATTAAGGATAAAGTAGTATCTCACTTTGAGTTTGTCGGCAGTTTCTCATAAAGTGAATCAGACACTTTCTCCATGATCCCAGTAGGGGTCTCATGGGTGCAAACCTATGCAAAATTGTATCACTATGCATTTAATATTAGCCTACTAGATACACTTTGCTGTATGTATTCTATACTTACATTTTTTTAAACTTAAAAAGACAACAGGAGAAGAAAAACTAAGAGATTCAGGGAAAATTAAGATGGATGAAATAAGGAATGCAAAAAAAGAAAGGAAGAATGAAATAAAAAGAAATAATGTGTCTGGCCAGAGAGTGCCTAGTAAGATCACAACTACCACTCTCACAAGAGGGTGAGTTCACGCCTCATACCTGTTCACGCACCTCCAGCACCCATTTAACCTTAAGTGTATGGGGGCCGGGTGCGGTGGCTCGTGCCCTAATTCCAGCACTTTGGGAGGCCAAGGTGGGTGGATCACTTGAGACCAGGAGTTCCAGACCAGCCTGGCCAACATGGCGAAACCCTATCTCCACTAAAAAATGCAAAAAAAAATTAGCAGTGTGTGGTGGCAAGCACCTGTAATCACAGCTACATGGGAGGCTGAGGCACAAGAATCACTTGAACCTGGGAAGGAGAGGTTGCAGTGAGCCGAGATAGCACCACTGCACTCCAGCCAGGGTGACAGAGTGAGACTCCGTATACAAAAATTTTTAAAAAGTGTATGGTAAGTAAATGAAGTAATTTAAGGTGAAGGTTCTTTATAATCCCACGTCTTTCCCCTGTCTAGTGTAGAAACTGCTGTTTGCCCACCTCCTTTCCCCTCATGCCTCAGAAACAAAACCTCGCTTTTCATCAGCGTTCTCATTAAACAGCTACATTTCCCAGCCTCTTTGCAAGCCAGGTGTGGTCATGAGATCATTTGCCCAAAATGTCAGCACAAGTAATGTGTGGGAACTCTGGGAAGTTTCCCTCAAAGGACAGGGCCCCCTCTCTTTGCTCCTTCCTGCTGCCCGGACTTCAGGCATGAAGGCGGGACCTCCAGCAGCCACTCTGGATAAGGAGGATAAGGGCAGCAGCCTTAGGATGGGACAGTGCAGAGCTGAAGAAGCCTTGGTTCCCAATGACAATCCAGGCCAGCATACCTCTCCTGGACCTCCTAACCCCAGCCTTTTTTGATGTGAGACAGAAAATATTTTATATCTTATTTAAACTATGTCATTTGAGAGTTTTCTGCTATAACAGATGTTTTTTCTCATAGGTACATCCTCTGTCAAAATTCAACCACAAAATTCGATCATTTTAGGTGCTATGTGGGCCCGGTTCAACCTCACCCTCTCTCAGTGTTGTTTTTCTCATCTACAAGATGGAGATAATGACACCTGCCCCACGGAATTGTGAGGTCGAGGTGGGAAAGTACTTTGCAGCTGTAAAAAGTCATGAAAAGGAAATAGTCATTTTGTTTAGTCAGGTTCCTGAATCTTCCAGAATGTACTTTTTTTTTTTTTTT